>NC_061106.1:32356571-32366571 GCF_015104395.2 Macrobrachium nipponense
GGCACGAGGTTAGAGGGTCTGATTAATACCCCCGAGGGGAGAGAGACATGCTACAGGACCCCCTACCCTTTCGAGAGGAAGTCAGGGGCATGTCGGTATAGGTTGGCGCCAGTCGCTTCTGTGCATGTGTTGTGGGTGGCCGTGTGTTGAGTGTTGGCTTGTCGTCGGGGGCAGTGGGGGAGGAAGGGAGCCACACAGAAGGCGCTGCCTAATTCTTTCTTTGAAATCATGGGGGAATCAGAATAACCCGGAAAGTGGCTGGTATTATTCCGGGCCCTTGAATGCTCAGTGTCTTTAGCCATAGAAGAAGAAAAAAAAGGCTTTCGAAAGTTTTTACATTTTTTTTTCTTGTGCGTTTGAAAAGAAAAATAATGTGCACCATATAATGGGAAGCTACTTATCAACGCGAGATTTATAGTGCAGTGGGAGTGACTGTGTATGTGCTACAGTGACGGGACGTTTACTTCATGGCTCTCTCTCATAGATCTTTCTGTGGTGTTTATACCAGCTTCTCTCTCTCTCTCTCTCTCTCTCTCTCTCTCTCTCTCTCTCTCTCTCTCTCTCTCTCTCTCTCACGTATTGTTTCATAGCTATAAAATAATGGGTTTGCTTTTTAAAACTATTGAAATTATTTATTTAGCAACTCTCTCTCTCTCTCTCTCTCTCTCTCTCTCTCTCTCTCTCTCTCTCTCTCTCTCTCTCTCTCTCTCTCTGCAATTGCATGTTTTATTTTTCCGCTCTCTGAAGTTTTTTGTTTCGTTTTGTTTATATTTTCCCCATCTCAACTTTGTGTCTCATTTATATTCACCTATATTTATCCATGGATATTTTCCCTCATCATTATACCACACATACGAAGGTTTATTTCTGATGGTCACGTTTTAATCATAAATGTGTGAGCAACTCACGGAAATGTACGAATGTAAAATTTAGGATCATAATAACGCTAATATAGTTTAGGATGATAATGATCTGCAAAAGGTAAACATAAACATTCGTCAGCTTCACAATATCACAATTTCATGTGAAGCTCAGAGCCCCTAATTAAACTGATGACTAGTGGTGATGATAGTGTGTTAGTTCATTTTGCTTTGCTACACATATTATATACATTTAAACACCCACGGGCGTGCAAGCATTCACACATCATTATATAAATATATATATATATATATATATATATATATATATATAATATATAATATATATATGTATATATATATATATATATATATATATACATACCTACAAACATACATATTATATATATATATATATATATATATATATATATATATATACATATACATATATATATATATATATATATATATATATATATATATATATATATATATAGAGAGAGAGAGAGAGAGAGAGAGAGAGAGAGAGAGAGAGAGAGAGAGATAGAATTATTTAAATATTTAGAAAAAAAAATTTTTTTTTTTTTTTTATCCACATCAAATTAGATAAGAAGAAATTGAAATTTGCTGTAATCGCTGGAAAGCTCACGATGTTATGGGTATTATTTTGTCCACTCAGAATCTTAGAAAATTTTGTTACGCGTTAACTGGTAGCAACAAGAGGAATAAAGTGAAATGTGCCTGGAATCTCTTGATGGTCCACGTGTCACGTGCATATCGTCTTTCCTGCACGCTCGCACACAATGCGACCAAGGCTTAGAGAGAGAGAGAGAGAGAGAGAGAGAGAGAGAGAGAGAGAGAATTAGTTGCCTCAGAACGGCGCTCTTTTTTTTTTTTTTTTTTTTTTTTGACAACCCTCGCTGTAATGGCATGATCTAAATTGCACTTTCCACTGTTTTTTTTTTTTTTAATTATTATTCCGGATCGTAGATGCAGGTGATGACAGCAAATGCAGTCGCAATTCATGTTTATAGTGTGGCAGACAAAGAGTGGAATAAGTAGAAATTATTTAATGACAGGAAGAATTGGGTTTGATGAGAGTGAATATTTTTCAGTGTATAACAGTTACGATTGGAAGGCCTGATGAAGAATGAAGATAGTAGAGGTGGAGAGGGTTCTTTTGATACCTCAACAAACCAGCAGCTTCAAGAAGGGAAAATGAATGAAAGCAGTTTCTGAAATCTGGTCTCCACTCGCTCTTTTGATTGCATTGTTTGTCGTGGCTTCTTGCCATGTGTTGTATTTTTTTGTTTATTTAGACAGATTTCCTTTATTCATGTTAAAACGATGTTTTGCTGTAAGAGAGACATGGTAATTATACATAAGTATATACATAGACACATATTTATATAAATAAAACTATAACCATAATAAATCTTTAAAAGAAAACTAGTGTCAATGAGCTTACTTTTGTATGTGTTACACTTCTTCGGAGCACAGAGTAAACACATCGTCTAAAAGCAGTGATCAAGACTACTATAACATAAATGAAGAAAAGTAAAAACACGTTGGTAGGTGATTACAGACACAGACAATAAATACAACAGATTCTATGAAATTGTCTAATCAGAGCGTCCTACACAATGCTAAATATCAAAGCAGCCAATGAGTGAAAGCTCATCCAAACAAAATAACGACAAGTAATAATAATAATAATAATAATAATAATAATAATAATAATAATAATAATAATAATAACTACGAATAGAAATGATAATACAATCGTTAGTGTAGAGGACTCAGAAACAAACGCATGATAACCTCGAAACTGATAACTATTTCATCAGTGATCCGTATTTTTTTCTAATTTGTACGTTCCAGGGCTCAGGCTGGAAAGTGTTCCGGGAAATGCTCTTATGAAAGCAGATTCAATCACATTCCTACTGATATGGTCCTTACAAAATAAAATTCGTATTGCATCCGTCCAATCGACTGGGTGATCATAATTACTGAGATGGATAAAAAGAGAGAGAGAGAGAAAGAGCGCCAGAGGGCTATACTGTTCGAACAGAGTATTTATGTTGAATTAATCTAGTGGACATTACTTTTCTGGTTTGAACAATATATTTTTTTTACATAAGCCGCACGTGGAAGGTTTTATAAGCAACCTGCGGTTGCAATCGAAAATATTATGCATACATATATATATTTATACATATATACATACATATATATATATATATACATATATATATATATATACATATTTACATATAAACATTTATGTCTTTACTTATATATTTATACATATAAATATATATATATATATACACATATATATATATATACACATATATATATTTCATTCTCTTTCCTGTTTTGAGGGGTTGGCTTCAAAAGGACCCAGCCTTTCAATTTCTTTTCAAGTTTATGGGGATGAATTTGTTAGCCCCTCACCCTTTCTCTTGACCCTGGCATTGACATGAAGTGGCCTGGTTGCCAGTAGGCTGAGATTCATGAAACTAGCATAACTAAGTTTTGTGCACTGAGTCAACTACAGCGCCCTGTAGAGCGTATTATTCCTTCTTAAGGTGGGGAGTGGAGTTGCCACATCACTATTTTTTTCCCCCATTCATTTCCGTAAAATGAAAATCTATGGGGACGAAAGCCCCAGTTGCCGGCCCTTTTAAAATGTACTTGCCCTGCAGGTCAGCAAGGATGCTGTTGTTTATATTTCACGTCATCTTGCACGATTAAAAACGTGTTACGCTATTTGGCGTCAGAGCGAATTGAATTATCTGCTGTTTTGGGAGAATTTACTCCCACCATGGGGTCCACAACCTTACTCGGGGGACTGCATGGCCTTGAAATACATTATACTTGTATCCCAGCTATTGACACTTACAGGGTGGGATTGACACTTACACGGGATGAGAAGCATATATATATATATATATATATATATATATATATATATATATATATATATATATATAATTTATATATATATATATATATATATATATATATATATATAATATATATAATAAAAGGAGTCCATAAAAAACACCAAAATATAGAGAGAAAGTACTATATTTCAGAGACTAATGTCTCCCTCTTCAGGTAGATGAATAAGAAAAGTGACAGAAAAGGTGGCATTTATACCAAGAGATCCATCTCTTGGTATAAATATCTTACGGCGTTTTCATAGCGAAAAACGTAACCTTTTAGGAACACTGCGGTGGATCTTCACCACACCAAAAGTATGAGAAAACGTGTTTGACAGGTTCTGGCTTTGAGACAGTACCACTTCCGGTTGACGCTATTCCAAGGGGTAGAGAATGAACGTATCTTGAATTATGTATATTCCCTTTTGTGAGGCACATCTCTCTCTCTCTTTCTCATTTTCTCTTTTTCTCTCTCTCTCATAATAGGATATCAATCAGAAGCGTCGTCTTACCTGTGCATTGAAGTTTTTCACCCCCTTCATATTCCCTTCCATCTTATAGCGTAGCATTAATGACCAATTTAAGTCACCTAACGTTTGAAGGCTAATATGATCCCCTTTGAGAGGATTTGGCTGCATTCCAGGATCAAAATTCATAACATGATAATTGATATAAAGTTTATTATATATTTTTCCCTTATTTTTCGTTGTCCTTTTTATATTAGTTCTTACAGTATTTGGTTAATTCGATTTAGTTCCTCAGTCTGTAAATCCTCGGAGATCGTTGATACACTTTCCTGTATCTCTTTATAATCAGCAACTAAACTTGTCGATTCTGAAGCGGTCGTCATCGAATTTCCACGACGGGAAATGACGCTTACAAAAGAGGCTACGCAACAACAGAAACATTTGTAACCGTGTGATCAGTGATGATGATAGTGATGATAGTTAGCGAAATCTCAGCCTTCCGGTGTCTATTTTTTTCCTTTCTCTCTCTCTCTCTCTCTCTCTCACCGCTAATATCTTCTTACCGTCATTAAGTGTCTCTCTCCCCCGGACCCCGTCTCACACGTGGATGCGCTGACTGAACATAAATAATTTTAGGCTTAGCCAGAGTCGACCTGTACGACCACATTTTTTTTTTAATGCAGAATTCATTGATGAGGGTAACATTCTGGAATATAGTTGTTAAATTTTCCGGGGAATACCTTTGATTACGGAGGGCTATGGGTATTCTTTAAATATAATTACATTTTTTTTTTTTTTTTTTTTTTTTTTTTGCCATTTCTTGTATAGTAAACTTTCGGGTTTCGCTACGCCCTCTGATCGTGAGAGTGTGTTTTCATGAATGCGCACGTGCCTGCATTTTGGAGCTTCTGACATGGTGCTCAGTTTGTCTTGAGTTTCGAGTTTTATTAGTACTTCCTTGTGTTTTACTTATTTACTCCTATGCTAATTTTCCTTAATTTCATTCTTTGTATTTTTCCCCTATTGTATTCCGTTTGTATTTTCGTGTCCTGACAAATTTTATTTATCAACGGGAAGACTTTTTTTTTTCTTCTTTTTTTTTTTTTTTTTTTTTTTTTTTTTTTTTTTTTTTTTTTTTTACTACCGCACTTCATAAGGTAAATATTAGTGTTTTTTATTTTTTACTACCTGCGCTTCAAATACGTAATATTGAAATTTTTTTTAACTCACCCGCACTTCAATACGTAGTATTAGTTTTATTTTTATTTTACTACCGCACTTCAATAACCGCATATTACAATTTTTTAACTACCCGCACTTTAATTACGTTTTAATTTTTATTTAGTTTTATTTTTCTTTACTTACCATGCACCTTCATACGTTAATATTATGTTTTTTTATTTTTTTTTTTTTTTTTTTTTTTTTTTTTATCTACCCAGCACTATTCAAATACGTAAATATTAAATATTAGAGGAATTGGTAAAGCTGGTGTTATGGTATATTTTGGCGATAATGATAGTTAAGTTTGCAGTAAACAGTAGTTTTTTTTTCTGGGCGTATATCCTTTTTCTGCAGCACGTTGTTTTTGTATTTGTGCCAGAGTAAAATTTTATTTATGATATGGGGTACGCAACTGCGAAAAAGTGCACAAGCCAAAAATATACTGAAATGTATATTCTGTTAATATACAACTTTTCCATCGCCTGGTAAAATCGAGTTCTCTTTTTCCAGGATGATAATTTCCCTTAAAAGGAGCAGCCGTAATGTTCACAACTTTTTGGGTTTCGAGCCAGAGCCAGGTGTCCAAAAAAAAAAAAAAAAAAAAAAAAATCCAAGAGCATAACTTGGGATGATGCTCATGTCATACCGGTTTTAAATTCATGACCAGTAAAGAAACAGGTTACCGTTAGCGTTGAAAAAAGAAAAGAAAAAGGAAGTGGTAATAATGGCGAAGAAGATTTTGTCAGACCATGTATTTGGATGAGGGTGACGGTTTTTGCATTAAAGAATTTTCTGTAAGGCAAAAATCGTCATTCCATACTTATATCATTTGAGTGTCATTCCGAACTTATATCATTTGATTGACATTTCATACTTATATCATTTGAGTGTCATTCCGAACTTTTATCATTTGATTGACATTCCATACCTTATATCATTTGAGTGTCATTCCGAACTTATATCATTTGATTGACATTCCATACTTATATCATTTGAGTGTCATTCCGAACTTTTATCATTTGATTGACATTCCATACCTTATATCATTTGAGTGTCATTCCGAACTTTTATCATTTGATTGACATTCCATACCTTATATCATTTGAGTGTCATTCCGTTCAGGTTTTCTAGTCTTCCATATGCTCAAGGGGCACTTACGATACAATATATATATATATATATATATATATATATATATATATATATATAATATATATATATATATATATATATTATATATATGGTAAAGCTGTTTAGAATTGTATGCAAAAATGTTAGCCTTGATTACATTTTCGTTTTTTTTTTCACCCTCGATCTTCCTAGAATTTTTTGGACCTTTTCTCCGTCTCTCTAGTGAAATTTTCAAGTAGTATCTGGGATTGCGAACCATGCAAAGTCCATTTTTAGACCATCATTTATATATTACCTTTTTTCGCAATACATTTTTCCGCAGCTGCAAAGTCGCAAGATTCAGAGATTAGTCACAACTTGACATATTCCATTTGTTGGTTAAATGTTAACCAGCTGACATTCTCTCTACTCTCGCTCTCTCTCATCTCACTCTCGTCCTGCTCTCCTCTCTCTCTCCTCTCTCTCATCGTCCTCTCTCTATGTTGTGTCAGCTGTGAGAAAGTTTATTTTAATCTGGTGTACCAAGGTTTCGTAGTTTATTTATTTATTAACCATCCAGAGTCAACATGTCTGTAGTCCACGCCGTAATCTGTACGATGCTTACACTGAAGTAAATTCAACAGAGGGATCGTGTTTGGGAAATACACCGCTCTGCCGTGTTCGTGTTCTTCATTTCATATAACGTTATTTCTCGGTAATTTAGTGTTTATTCCTGTTTTTTTGTTTTGATGGTCTTCCTGTCCTGTTTTGTAGTTTATGGTGACAATGGAAGATACGGAAATGGTGCTCTGTCTCTCTCTCTCTCTCTCTCTCTCTCTCTGTGTCAGCTGTGAGAAAGTTATTTTAATCTGGTGTACAAGGTTCGTAGTTATTTATTATACCATCAGAGTCAACATGTGTAGTCAACCGTATCTGTACGATGCTACACGAAGTAAATCACGGGATCGTTTGGGAAATACTCTGCCTTGCCGTGTTCGTGTTCTTCATTTCATATAACGTTATTTCTCGGTAATTTAGTGTTTATTCCTGTTTTTTGTTTTTTTGTTTGATGGTCTTCCTGTTCTGTTTTGTAGTCTATGGTGACAATGGAAGATACGGAAATGGTGCTCTTGTTGGCTTCCCTTCAGGAAGGAAAAGATAATAGACAGTGTCGCTACCTTCTTTATATTGAAGATCCTAACCTTTCCGACAACCTTTCACACACCTACGCACTTTTTTCTTTTTTATTTCTCCCAGCAGTTTTGTAACTAACATAGAAATATGGTGCTGCAAACCCCACTGCTCTTGAGTATTTGCTAGCTTTCTTGCCACGGGAACTGGCAAGAACGCTATAGATGAGCGCCTCAGTGTCGTGGTCGGTATGGTAATAGCGTACCACCTCGTTGGCCGCGAGTTCGATTCTCGGGCATTCCATTGAGGTATGAGAGTTGTCTATTTCTGGTGATAGAAGTTTACTCTCGACGTGGTTCGGAAGTCACGTAAAGCCGTTGGTCCCGTTGCTGAATAACCACTGGTTCCATGCAACGTATGGACACCATACAAACAAACAAACAAACAAAAAGCTAGAACGCTATTGTTCGGTCCTCGTCGTCCTGTTAGAGGAGCTATAAAGGAGATCGCTCTCGGACCCTAATGAAGTAGATCCTCGGTTATCTAGTGTTCTCTCGCTCCAAGAGCTCCAAATTGTTCACCAGCGCTTCCTCTGCCTTTGGGGGATACAGTGCATTACTGTCCCAAGCCATTGGCACTTCCCTGGGCTGCAGTATTATGGCAGTTTCGCTGATTGCCAGAACGTTAGCAACAATTACGAGCCGCTAAGGAGGTTATCTGTTTTGCTTGCTTTGTGTGCCCGTTAATGTTAGCACGATTACGCAAAATGTTATGAGGGGGTTTTAAGAAATTTTACCAAATGTAGGTAGTACTTAGACTGACTTACATGGACTACATTTTGTGAGAGATAGGAATGTGAGTGTTTGGGATAGAGAAGGGAGCGTTGAGAGGTGAATGGCTCAGCCTAGTTTTCAATAATAAACTAGATTTTGGGTTTTTAAGAAATTTCTCCAAATGTAGGTAGTACTTAGACTGACATATATTGACTAAATTTTGGGAGAGATAGGAATGTAACTTTTTGGGATAGAGAAGGGAGCGTTAACAGGTGCATGGCTCAGCCTCGTTTTCAACAATAAACTAGATTTTAATCACTACTTTCACAAAGTCTGACTGAAGGTTTGTCCTCTCTGGATTTGTAGGATATTGTTTGGTAAATTAGACGTTTTGGGTCAGTTTTGCTCAAGGGAGTCCGATGCTGCTCAAGAGAGTCTGATACTGGTGAAAGTACGCGGCGTCTGAGTGCTTGTTATTGATAGAATTTTGTATTTTTGTTGGTGTTTTTGTTGTTGGAGAGTTCACTATTCAGGTGTGATTTAATCTATATTGTTATCGTAAATGACTGCATTTTTTGCATCTGTTTTTAGTGCTGTGGTAGACGAAAAAAATATCCACATTCTTTTTGCATAATTTTCTTCAGAATAAAGGCAGTTCCTTGCGTATTGATATTTGACCGTAATTAATTTATTCCTTTAAGTAATTAGAAGCCTTTATATTCATAATTCATTCCTGTAAGTAATCAGCAGCGTTTATTTTCCAATTCTCGCAAGTTTCATAACGTGTTTAATATTTTATGGTTAGTTTTTCCATTGACTAACAAACCGTCGGTTCTTCTTCGTCAGTTTACACGAACGGAAAATGTGGCATTCTTTACATTAGGCTTATGTTGCATAGGCTCACACTTTAAGTGAGGGGTAGTAAAGGTATTGCCATTCCTCTCTCTCTCTCTCTCTCTCTCTCTCTCTCTCTCTCTCTCTCTCTCTCTCTATATATATATATATATATATATATGTTATTCGCTGTGGAGGAAACGGCGCAGTTGGATGTGTGTAAGATGATGAAGTTGAAATTTTAAAGCAGGTTTTCATCAACTGTTATCATAACTGCTGTTGGATTTGATTAAAGATAGGGAATAGTTATTACGGTGGTTATGACTCATGACCATGATGATGAAACGGTGACAGTTAAATCAGAAAATACAAAGTATTTTTCCCTTAACAAAAATTGTGAATGACAGAATGGCTTGAAAACTTTCCTTTTCCAAATCTAAAACTTTGGGTGGGACCTCTGTCGTCATTTGAATTCTGTCTCTCTACATTTGACTGGGTTTTACCCTCTCTCTCTCTCTCTCTCTCTCTCTCTCTCTCTCTCTCTCTCTCTCTCTCTCTCTCTCTTTATTCGTCTGCTCAAAAGCATACCACTGGCATGTCCGTGTCAGTCTGAGATGACGTTGTGGTATGTTGGCAAAAAAAAAAAGATAAAA
>NC_061106.1:32371571-32379071 GCF_015104395.2 Macrobrachium nipponense
CCTCACATACATGCAATTTACTCCTCTCATCATCGTAAAAAAAAAATGCCCCACAGTATCTTGAATTCCTTAATCACCCGACCCAGATAATCTTAATATAAATCTTGTCTTGATGTTATTTTATCTCGTGAAGTCGTACAGAGTAGAAAAGAGGAATAATTATCCCCTGAAACTGACCCAACAAGTGCAGCCATGTTTAGCAAAAGGTTTGCCACCGGGGGCGGTGGTGGTGGTGGTGGTGGTGGTGGTGAGCAGACAGCCCTGGACCACACGAGTAGCCTGAGTCTCTTATCGTACGCTCGCTTCCGCCCTCAGAATCGCATGAACACAATCGAGTCCCGTCTGAAGGCGCTGCAGGGGCAAGTGCTCGACGCCTCCGAAAAGGGGAAGTCGACCTCGCCCTCCACCTCCCCGACCTTCTCTCGCATCACTCCGGCTCCGGCCAGAGGCACCGAGAAGGCCGACGAGGAGAAGGTGGTGCAGGAGAAGCTGAAGGTGGAGGTGACGAAGGAGGCGCAGCCGAAGACGCCCGAATTCAGGAAGACGGAGATGCGGCCGGTGTCCACGGGCACCACCGTCACATCCAGCGTCACTAACGTCATCCAGAACGTGATCAAGTTTGAGGGTGAGTTTGTTTGTCTGTTTCTTTCTCAAATCTTCAGCTGAAACCCTTGCTCGCAGAGTCAGAAGGTTATACATCCAAAAGGACTTCTAAGGCAAATCAGCCCTCGGAGAGAGAAAAGTTATAGCCAAAGATTAAAAATGTAACAATAGACAAAAATATTTAATAACGTAATCTATAACATTAGTTGTTTTTCAGATATTCCATCGTAACTGATATTAACACCTGCATATGAGACATTTCAGTATTCTCACGTGGCCTTATTTACAGACAGAATTAGTCATTGGGATTTGAATATTGGAAGTTTAATGGTATTTGGCCTTTAGCGTTTTTAGAATATAAAGTTATCTGTTTTTTATTATTATAATTTTTAATGCATATGATATCAGTGGTTTGCATAATTGTATATTTCTAAACTTTTGATGATATGTTTTCCCTAATTCATTTCAAGTGTTGAATTTTCTTGAGGAATCCTGATGTTTCGTTTAAAAATGCTGCAAAATATTCATGTTAATCATAGATAAACGACATATAGCCAAATTAGCGTATCTAAAACTTAGGCTATTTAGAGAAGGTAGTCATAGTTAATGTAAGGAATGTGATAATTATCATTTGAATAATGTAAACATTAGGTGCTTTAGATCATATACATTTTAGAATGTTTCAGAATTTTGAATTAAGGTCATTGGTAGAATTTGACGTTTATAAGATCGATTTGAACGATAGCTTATGTTGAAATTTTAAACAATAATTGAGTATGTAAAGAATCGGATTCAAATAAATGTTTTAGTATCAGTAAAATTTTAGCAATATAATATATAAGAGGTTGAACCATACAGAGTATTTGGTGAATAAGAACTAAAGATTTCTTTGGCCGTGGCTATATATTCAAATGTTGTGGCAAATTTACATTTTTGTAGAAAAAAATTTAACAAAATATTTTTAAAAAATCTAAAATGCTCGAATATTTTTGTACTGGCTATTTTTAAGAAGTGAGATATTTTAATTTTTATGGAGCTTTGAGTTTTAAGTCTTATAAAACCACCTTTAAAAGCTACCTTTAAAAAAATCACGATTAACTGAAAAAGAGACGAGGATGAAAGCTGTTCTCACAAAGCCATTTCCACTACTCTTACAGAAAGCGTACTGAGCACAGAGGGGGATCTGCGCCCCCCATCTCCTTTAGTATGCCCGCCCAAGCATTCCTCAGACTCGTCTCCCGCACTGATACTGGCATCCTTGGACAAGAGTATCCTACAGGTAAGCACTTGATTTCCTTCTGTTGATTTTATAGGTTTCATAAACTGATTTTCTCGAAGTGGCGCTTTATTTGGTAGCTTTTGTTCTGTTATGAGGGAGGTGAACATTTTAGTACAATTGTAAGGAAGCATATATATATATATATATATATATATATATATATATATATATATAATATATATATATATATGTTTATAATTTTAAACCGCAAGTAACCTAGTAACCTTTCCCTGGAGACAACCTACTGCATTTGAATAGAATTATATAAAATATAAAGTCCATATATACATTACTCCACACAGACACACATAGTATATATATATATATATATATATATATATATATATATATATAGATGAGAGAGAGAGAGAGAGAGAGACGAGAGAGAGAGAGAGAGAGAATTGTAGAGCATTGTTTTTTTTTTTATTCTCGCGTTTCTGGAAGAGTTTCAGATTACATTTCTTTTTTCGCTTTTATAATTATTTATTTTTTTTAACCGGAGCCAAGTCTTCTGTTCATTACGCAACATTCGATCGTGTTTAGGGTTCACCTCATTAGATCCATTTTTGGTCTCCTCTTCGACCTGACGAGAGATTTACTCTGTGATCACTCCATCACACATGGCTCTCACCTCATCAGCATTGCTGATTTATTTACACTGGTGAAAAGCCTTTTTCTCTTCGATGCTACTTACGGTTTTACGTCTTGGAAGAGTGTTTATGCAAGGGGAAAGACAAGGCCCCCCCCCCCCCCCCCCCCATCTCTCTCTCTCTCTCTCTCTCTCTCTCTCTCTCCCTCTCTCTCTCTCATTAGTGTTAAGTATATTTTAGTTTTACCACTGAGCTGATAACGGCTCTCCTAGGGCTGGCCCGAAGGATTAGATATTTTTACGTGGCTAAGAACTAATTGGTTACTTAGCAACGGACCTGCTGCTTATTGTGGGATCCGAACCACATCGAGAAATGAATTTCTATCGTTAGTCACTCAATCAATATATTAAAACGGCCTTAAACTATCTGTTTCAGTGATTTTCGATTGCTCATGAGAGCATACAAAAGAAAATCGCCAACAGTATTTTTACCTTTAATAATTTATCCTTATTAACCTTAGCAATCCGGTTATTATTTCCCAACATTGGCAATTTCGTAATTGAGTCAAGATAAAGGCTTTCTCCGCCCCCTTTTATCCTTGTTAACCTAAAGAATTCGATTTTCAATTCCCAACAATTCAAATTTCTTCAGTGAATCCAGATGGAGTGTTAGAGACTCTCTCCCATTCATTGAAACTCATACTCCCTCAAAGCCAAGTCTTACGCCCACAATCCTCCATTAGTATCACAAGTAGTTCAGCAATTAGAGGAGCAACAAACAGCAGTGCAATAAACAAGGTGAAGCACGCGTTCAGCCGCTCCATCTGGCCACTCACACGTGTTTTTACGGTTGCGACGTTTAAAGGGGGAACTTTTAAAAGGGGAAGAGGAGAAGAGGAGGAGGTCGGGGAGATTTAAATGTGGCCGGGGAGGTTTATCTGCGGAGGAGCAGATGATTAGGCCTGAGGTGCTTCTCCTAACCTTTGGTCGTCTTTTGGCTTTGACTTTCATTTCCCTTTTGCTCTCCACTGCCTCACTTTTCATGACTTTCATTTCCCTTTTGCTCTCCTTACTGTGTCTCACTTTTCATGACTTTCATTTCCCTTTTGCTCTCCTTCCTGTGTCTCATTTCACTTTTCATAACTTTCATTTCCCTTTTGCTCTCCTTGCTGTGTCTCACTTTTCATGACTTTCATTTCACTTTTGCTCTCCACAGTGTCTCACTTTTCATGACTTTCATTTCCCTTTTGCTCTTCTTACTTCGTATCACCTTTCATGACTTTCATTTCCTTTTTGCTCT
This sequence comes from Macrobrachium nipponense, assembly GCF_015104395.2. Lineage (NCBI taxonomy): Eukaryota > Metazoa > Arthropoda > Malacostraca > Decapoda > Palaemonidae > Macrobrachium > Macrobrachium nipponense. Next base: position 32,375,343 of record NC_061106.1, read on the forward strand.
CCTTACTGTGTCTCAGTTTTCATGACTTATTTCCCTTTTGCTCTCCTTCCTTTGTCTCATTTCACTTTTCATGACTTTCATTTCCATTTTGCTCTCCTTCCTTTGTCTCACTTTTCATGACTTTCATTTCCCTTATGCTATCCTTCCTTTGTCTCACTTATCATGACTTTCATTTCCCTTTTGCTCTCCTTGCTGTGTCTCACTTTTCATGACTTTAATTTCCCTTTTGATCTTCCTTTTTCTCACTTTTCATGACTTTCTTTTCCCTTTTGTTCTTCTTACTTCGTATCACCTTACATGACTTTCATTTCCCTTTTGCTCTCCTTCCTTTGTCTCACTTTTCATGACTTTCATTTCCCTTTTGCTCCCCTTCCTTTGTCTCACTTTTCATGACTTACATTTCCCTTTTGCTCTTCTTCCTTTGTCTCACTTTTCATGACTTTCATTTCCCTTTTGCTCTCCTTCCTTTGTCTCACTTTTCATGACTTTCATTTCCCTTTTGCTCTCCTTCCTTTGTCTCACTTTTCATGACTGTCATTTCCCTTTTGCTCTCCTTACTGTGACTGAGTTTTCATGACTTTCATTTCCCTTTTGGTCTCTACACTGTGTCTCACTTTTCTTGACTTTCATTTCACTTTTGCTCTCCTTGCTATGTCTCATTTTTCAAAGTGATATTTTTCCTCTGGGTGTGATAACATTTTTGCGCTAGCCTTTCTTCATTTTAAACTTAGTGTATAAATGCGCACTACTGTGAGATTCAGGGCCTCTTTAACACGGTTTTTTGGACTTTGCTCCTTATCAAAGCATCGGATGTAGCTGAATGTTGTCATATGTATATTTTACAACCACACAAATTTTGTCAGCATTATCAATAACCTAAACCCGATAGTTTTAATTTTTATAGAGTAAAAATTATCTAGCCGACGCCATGGCCAATGATTACGAGCCAAGACTCGACAAACATTCATTACGTAAGCAAGGTAAACACCGTTTTACGAAATGTTGGCCCGCCCATCCACCAGACAGAAACTCATTCACCTTGTTCCATCGGCTCTGAAACCCATAGCAGTCAAGAATGGCTAACAGGATTTGGAGTCCCTGTGGTTGCAAAACTGCATTTGTCTTAGGACTTGCAACTTTATACAGTCAAGAGAAAGCCCGTGGCCATACTTACTATAGCCTGAATAGGTAATTAGTCAGTTTCTAGTTTAAATCCCATGTTTATGGTCTGATTTGTATTTAGCGTAACGTGATTATAATACTTGTAATGTCATTCAGGATTATGAACATTTCCATTAACTATTCACTATGCCACCAAGAGAGAGAGAGAGAGAGAGAGAAAGAGAGAGATTGTATGCAAACAGTCTTTATATAACTATTTTTGTTAAAATAAGATTTTTATCCAAAGTAAATACAAGCTTATATGAGCTAAAATCTACAGCAGACCAACGGATCATCCGATATAATTTTTTTCTTCTTCTTTAGGCCGTACGACCGTGTTGGATATAAAGACTTTATGAATGGTGGAATGATACATAGATGTGGGTGGGGTATCTGTGCTAGCGCAGTAATACTACCATAGTAATAGCAGTAATATACATGAATTAAACGTTTAGGCCAACTGCTGGGATCTTTGAGGATCATTTAGCACTTCTTACAACTACTCGAGAAATTAGTTTTTATAGCCAGAAGTTAAATTTTCTAATCCAACAATGCCCATGATAGCCTTCAGTATTATCCTGAATTATAACGAGGCCAAAGTGGGTGGAGCATCATGTAGTCATCATTCTGACGATAATTATTGGTTAAGGTTTAAAGCCAAAATACGGTACCGGCTATTTTTTTCAGTAAATAGGTAGATAGCCAATAAAAAAAAATTGCTTGACATTGGATATAGCAGTTATCAAATCAAGCTTGTCTACTATGTTTTTGAAAATTACCAACTATTCCCTACATCTTGTCAATCTGATTGTGACCTATAAAGCAGACTGTAATTTCTTAGGACACTTATTTTGGGAGTTAGACTAATAACCAAAGTGTTTTTGTATTTATTAACATATTTTGTTGGTTTGTTCATTATGACAATTATCAGTGAGGAGGTTTCAGAGTTCATAAAGGTGTACTGCTTTGCTTGTATTTAAATTTTTAAGTCATTGTTGCCAGAGGTCTAGCCTTCGTTACGTATAGCCAATCATCCATCGAGAAAGAGGGAAGAAATGCTGTCATAAGTTACGTAACGAGTGCGTTCGAAACCTTTTCTCTGAGTAAGTTGGCCCGTCTTCAAAAAAGGTCACTTTTACATTATAAGTACCAAATTTATTCAACCTACGTAATGCAGAATACAGTCAAAATTTATGTGTAGACATAATGTGTATTCTGAATAAGCGTTATATTTCTGAAATGCATAGATAAAAAGTTATTGCGAAAAAACCGTGTTACAGAGGCCCTGAATCTCATAGTAGTATATAATTATGGTGCTAGTTTACAAATATACTCATATATAGTCTTATATATACAATATTGTACCTTACTATCCACGTCTCAGTAAAGTTCGCCCCATGAACGACGTTCACCTGTATAATCATTAACAAAGGCAAGGTAATGAATGGATGAGCTGTATAATTTTGTATGTTACCTGATATATTTCAGTGTCTATGCACTCCAAGGAAGGAAAATATACAGAATAATGGGAAAATCATAGAAAGGATAACTAATGCTGAAAAAGCTCTGACATTTGACAATGTTCTGTGGTCTTGAGGTCCTTTGCCCTCGGTGTAAATACACACTTGGCAGTTATTTAGCCAATTTTTGTCATTTAATATCTCTCAAGTATCCGCAAATTTAATGTTGTTCAAGGAGATTGAAAGAAGGATGACTTTTCCTTAATTCACTTGTTTTTCATTTGTTTTTGGTTAAGAGTAATTGCTTAAAATGAATTATTTGTTAAGTCGGATTCGAAGAGGAAAATGATTTTGTAAAGTAATTTCATTAGTGTATATTTGTGTTTGCAAATATATTTCTGTCGTTGTAAAGGAATGTCAAAGAAGTTTAATACTTTTTTTTGTGAAGCATAAAGAATTATTTTGCATCTTCAGTGTCAACGTTTATTTTTGCATAATATTTCCACTATATTAGACGTCGAAAGAGGCCATTGCCTTGACTAGTCCTTGCAGGGTTCAAGTTGAGAAGATTAATTTTCAATGTTTTGTTAATTTAAACCACTTTTGTTGTAGTAATATGAAAAAAAGTCGCTTTTGTTTAATAGTCACACGACATTGCGTATGCATTCAGCCTGGGAAGTTCTCGGTATGCAACACAGGTTAGCATCAGATAACATTTCTCCGGTGCCTTTGATCTGACGTGTCGGGCATTCGAGATAAAGGGTAACCGCTTCAGCGCTCCCTCCGACTTTTTATAAAGACGTCGGTAGTCTTCTTAATTTCCGAAAGTACTTTGGAGGGAAGACATTTGTTGGGGTTTATGGACACCAGTTTGTACAACACAAGAAAGGAATGTGGTAGAGAACACCATTCTCTCTCTCTCTCTCTCTCTCTCTCTCTCATTTCTGGGTTTAGGGCCCTACCCTCTCTATCTATCTATCTATCTAGCTACCTCCTCTCTCTTTTATCTGTAGTTTTGGCTCTCTCTCTCTCTCTCTCTCTCTCTCTCACTTTTGGGATATGGGCCCTGCCCTCCCTATCTATCCATCAATCAATGTGCTGTCTCTGT
>NC_061106.1:32381571-32396571 GCF_015104395.2 Macrobrachium nipponense
CATGGAAAATTTAAAAAAGAAAAGACAGAGTGCCAAGTACTTTCGTGTATTTAACACATCTTCGAGGCATAAATACACGAAAGTACTTGGCACTCTGTCTTTTCTTTTTTAGATTTTCCCTGTGGCTTCAGCTAATAAACAGAATCACGTGCTTGCTTTAATGATTTCTTAGTATGTGTGTGTGTGTGTGTATATATAATATATATATATATATATATATATATATAAATATATATATATATATATATGTATTTGCTTGTATGTATGTAATGTATAAGATTATGAGCGAAGCAGAGTCATTACTGGAAACTGGCTCATTCCCCCCCTAAAAAAAAAAAAAAAAAAAAAAAAAAAAAAAACAGGGGACATATCCCGTTAGGGTCTGTCACCGTAACTCTCATGCTCCAGAAGCTACGTTTGACTGCTCTAGACCTGAAAGCCATTGAAAGTAACTCCGGCTCTAAAAAGCAAGTCTGCTTAATACTAAACCAGCATCAGCCCAAAGGACAGAGACCAACCTGAATTAAGGGCTACCTTTCGGCTGTAGGTTGAGCCTCCCGTTTCAGTCTGATTCTAGGAAACTACTCGTTTTTAAGAGGTCCATCCGAAGGGCCTGAATCATCGACTTATGGTTTTTCTATCGGGTGATTGGCGCCCTAGCGATCGATCGACAGACTTATGGTGCACATTGACTGATGGGCCAGAAAACAGCGCGCGCGCACACACACAAACATACATACACACACACACACACACACACACACACACACATATATATATATATATATATATATATATATATATATATATATATATATTATTCAGGTCTGTCATTCATCAAGTACAAGGTCGTAGAAAGCAGTACTTCCTGGACAGGTTAATATATATATGTGTGTGTGTGTGTGTATGTGTATGTATGTATTTATATATATATTGCTTTCTCCCATGAGAATATGGGCATTATTATGAATTAGACTGGTGCAGCCACATATGTGATGTTTCGATCATTTTTTGCGAATTGTTTTGTGCATGCACGTTCATGATGAATTTGAAGTATCTTTGTAATATCCTTGTAACATTTTTAAAAATTAATGGGTTAATATCTGTGCGTGTGTGTGTATGTGTGTGTGTGTGTGTTTTATAGTGAAAAAGAGATCCATATGGCGAGGGCAGATTTCTGTTTAATCCGGAAGAAGTACCCAAAGTCCTTGTTTTTTAATTGCGTCAGATTGAGTTCAAAGAAAGTAGTTATAATATTCCGTTCGCGTATGAAATGCGTTCCTCCTTGTAGTTAACAAAGGCTACTGATGCCATTAGAGGCATGCCTAAATTTGTAAAAGATACACAGCTATCAACATTTATGTGTACTTGCTTGTTCGTGAGAGAGAGAGAGAGAGAGAGAGAGAGAGAGAGAGAGGAGAGAGAGAGAAGAAGAAGAAGAAGAAGAAGAAGAAGAAGAAGAAGAGTTATTAGAATAGTTTTCGAATGCTTGGGAAAGTGAGTTCACATGATTCTTATAAGAGTTTTCCCGCCTTTGTTGGTTTTTTCTTATTTTTTTTCTGGGCGACGATCTTCTGCGGAGATTCCAGATCGACATGGAATTCGAAATAAGTCTCTGATAGTCAAAGGAGGTAAAAAAACTTTGAAAGAAATGTCGGAAAACTTATAAGGTCAGAAAAGTTGTGTTCGTCAAGTTAATTAAAAAGTTTCCTCGAGGTTATTTGTTCACAAGGGTTTGCTGATTCTCTCTCTCTCTCTCTCTCTCTCTCTCTCTCTCTCTCTCTCTCTCGTTTATTCTTGGATGTATGCAATGGAGTTCCAATGCTCTTTTTGGTAATGAGTTTCGTCGCTGCTATTACTACTGGTATCTCATAATCAACACCAAGCTATAAGCAATGTTATGAAAACCCTTATCAGTCGTATGTAACAAATTAACAGTCTGATTTATATATTTGATCCTCGACCCGTATTGGGTTAGTTTCGCCCGTGCACCTCACGTGGTGCACTGTAGGCATTAGTAAAAGTGCATGCAGCGTCCCTTCGGCCCTAAGTGACGCCCAGTTTTTAGCCTTTGCCTTTACCTTCATTTCTGCTTTCTGTCCTCAGCCTCTCTGCATATTACTTCTTAATGCAACTATAACTGGTTCACTTAAGGTAGATTCTTGGGTGAGCCCTATGCTGACTGGCCGGGAGCTGCCAACCTCCCGGTGCCAGCCAATCAGCGGCCGCCAAACAAACGTCTCATAAGCATATGGCTCATCCAAGAATCTACCTTAAGTGAACCAGCTATAGTGGGGTTTCTCCCCGTTATAATATGTGGTCCTTGCACTTCTGTTTTCTGGATCTCTTACTATCTCGCTGCCCAACCGCTGCAACTCTGTTCTTTTAGTTTCACCTTTCGATTCTTGTGCTTCATCTCTTTTTCAATGCATTGTTTCTCCCCCCACCCCCTTCCTTATATCTTCCATTAACTGACATCAGTTGTAGTCAGGTCAGCAGATGACATTTCCCTCTATATTTAAGGGAAAATAATGTATAGTAATATGTAGTGCATAATAACATACAATATACACTGTATGTGTAGGATGGTCATCCCAGGAAAAAGCTCGGGTAAAGGATACGCGTTAAAAAGTTATAACCATGTTCTAACTCTCAGTGTTTAATGAAAGCAGAATAATAAGAGATGAATGTCATTTAACATTAGCAGGAGATAGATTATTCGCGACTCACCAATAAACCTCACTGAACAGTCTGGATATCATATATCATATCAACAGAATCGCGTGGGAACTCATATGTATAATGTGTACTGAAATAACATTATTAATGTAACAGAAATTCATATTAGAACTGTTTACAGTCGACGTGAATAGCACTGGATCTTCATATTCATTTATGTAAAAAAAATGCATTTCGATTTAATGCATTTCGATTATTAACTTCGCTTTATTCATTTATTTTAACCTGATTTGCAAATATTTCAGCAAATCGTTGATATGCACTCGTGTATATATACACACTAATTACACACACACACACACACATATATATGTGTATGTGTGTGTGTGTGTGAGTGCGCGCGTGTGTGTGTGTATAGTATATGTGTGTATGTATAAAGTGAAGCCATTGCCTTTATCTAGTTGGCCATATGTATAAATTCCTATTATTTTTGTATTAGAAACGCAGTTTTGATTCAGAAGGTTAAATTGATGTTATGCTTTCAGCATGTGTATGAAACACGAGATGAAATTGTTTGTGCGAAGCTGCCTTAACGTTGAACTCATACAACCCTGGGAACTAATTGTTATTCATCTATGTTTTCCAATTTGTATGTGTTTCAGAGGTTTAGGTTCAGGGACTTTTGTTCATATTAGTCTTTACTACTGACGTTGTTACTTGCCTTGAAAATATAACAGTATACAGGTCCTACGTCAGATTAGTACATATATGATATTGGAAGAGAGGTTCAAGTTTTAGGAAAACGAAGACGTTTTTGGGTTCAGTTACTCAAAGGTAATTTATTTTTCAGTTCACTTTGCATCAGGGTTGGCAATGATTAAATCAAACTGATTTAATCAAGTGATTAAATCATTGGTTTTTTTCATTTTAAAAAAATTATGATTTATCTGATTTTGTTTTAATTTGAAAACAAACAAATAGAAAGAATATGGTTTGGAGGTTCATAAAAACTTAAGTATAACTGTGCTTCATCTATTTATTTTCATATAAAAAAATTGCAAGCACACACTTTAGGTCAGAACTGGAAATCTAAAAGATAAATCAATAGTAATTCTGTCATGAAATACATTTTGAGGAAAAAAACCCATTAAAAAAACATCTAGCAAATAAAAAAACAAATAAATAAAAAATCAAATATCACTGATTTTTTATTTGTTTGATCTAATAAATCACCAACCCAGCTTTGCATCCATATTTAATGGATAGGAGTATTTGGCAAGTACTTTGTGCCACCCCCTGACGCCGAGCTTTATATTGTGTAGGAACAAAAACATATCGAATACTGGCAGAGGATTTGCTAGGTCTGTGTACGGTTGATGTCTTCTGTATTTGACACACTGCCCCAAGAACATCAGGCAAACCATGGGTCCTTTATTTTCCAGATGAAAGTCCACTGTCTGGCGATTTTTTTGGTAAGGCGATGTTCCGTAACCTGTAAACCTTTCGCCTTATTAAACCTCCTGAGAAAGTGGGTGCTGCCTGTGTTTGCAAACCCTAGTAAGCGCCTCAGTGGCGTGGTCGGTATGGTGTTGGCGTACCACCTAGGTAGCTGCGAGTTCGATTCTCGGGCATTCCATTGAGGTGTGAAGATGTGTATTTCTGGTGATAGAAGTTCACTCTCGACGTGGTTCGGAAGTCACGTTGGTGCCGTTGCTGAATAACCACTGGTTCCATGCAATGTAAAAACACCATACAAACAAACAAACCCCAGTAACTTCGTGGCAAAAATCTTATGCTCTCTTTCTCTTAACTAATACAGTCTTTTCCTGTATCAATCCAATTTACAAGGCAGACGATGGCCTGTTTGAATATACAGTTCATATTAATGCTTAAAGGAAGTTACTCTCTCTCTCTCTCTCTCTCTCTTAAGAGACCAGGTATCACGATAGCAACTCTTTATGACATGCTTCTTTCTGTCCTCAAATCTTGGAACTCAATTTTCGACCTGTTCCCTTCGTCTGATAGCCGTAAACATTTTGCATGGTTACTCAATCCTGGTGACAATACAACCTTACATGATCAGTAGATCAGCAGCAGTGACCTTTAGTGACCCTACAGTGACCTCTCCCAGTATCTCAGGATTTGTATGAAACTCTTCAGATTTTTTCAAAACGTCTTTGACTCGGTAAATAACTATTGATTTTTCAAACGTTCTTTGGATCGACAGGATAGTTACAATCATGCAATTTCTGTTAAAACTAAAAAGTATAAAATAATAAAAAAAACATTAAAATACGCTTTTATTAAAATGTAGGATTTTCTTACAATTAATAATTTCTACAAAAGTAAAAGCGTTGCCGCCAAACATGGAAGGAAGTAATACAAGAAATTAAAATAAAAATAAAAAATAAAATTCTTTCCTTGTAGCGCTTCTTTCTTTTTTTTCTATTTCTGGCGCTTATGCTTTTATTTTTGTAGACATGATTAAATGTAAGAGAATCCTGGTGTGTCTGAAAAGATTTATTTTTAACTTTTTAGCGCATTTTAATAAAAGCGTGTTTTAAAAACGTTTTTTATGTGTTTTTATTTCACCCTAGCAACTCGACGTAGCCGACAGCTTTAGCCTTTTTCTTTCATTGATTACTTAACTCCCAAGGCTTTTGACTCATAGTAAAAAAAAAAATAAGAGTCATTTTAGTCTTACATTTTTATAAATTTTGGTGAAGTGGTTTAATTCTTACTTTGAAGACTGTTAAGCAAACTTTAAGTAATTTTACAATGTGAACCTTTGCCCCGTGACTTTGGAAGAAATGGCTCAGTGGTTCGTACGTTGATGATAAAGGATAAAACGGTAAAATAAGGAATGATAGGGATTACAAGTCCACACCTTCGAGACGTTATGTACCGCCCGGAAGCTCAGGCTAATGGTATCTCCTGTCTACATAAGGACTGGACGGTAATGACCCGGGCTGGATGACTTGAAGTTTCAACGTGGAATTCATTATCTGCAGACAATCTCTATAACATGATATATATATATAGTATATATATATATATATATATATATATATTATATATATAACATATATATAATATATATATATATATATATATTTATATATATATATATAATATATAATATATAATGTGTGTAAACCTGCGTGTTTTGTACTGAGATTGAGGTACTAAAATAGTGATTGATGTTTATCTGGGTTAGAAAAAATAATATTTATTGTGTAGGCAAATAAAACACAGTGAAGAACGCGGAGCGTGTCAGAGCTGTCGAGCTAAGAGGAAATAATGTACCAAGGCTCGTGTATTCTGTCTTATACAAGTCTACATTTTCTGCAGCTTTTAAAGCTGTTGCCGAGAAACCTTTTGTCAACTCCGAAACTTTTCTGTTTTAAACTTAATACAATTTTTTATTTTATTTTATTTTTTATTTATTTATTTATTTATATACTTCCTCTTGGCAATTATTTCTCCGGCGAAGATGAATTTAGATTTGTCATTTCTGTGGTTGTTATTATACGTGGAGATGAAAATTGCGAAGGAGAATAAGAATTTTAAGCCCATGTTATATATACACCTTCTGGGGCCATCTAGTAATTGGTTTGTCTTTGTCTGTGCGTCTGTCTGTCTGCCACCCCGGTCGCGTTCATATCTGTCCATTCGCTTTGGTTAAAGTTTTGTCAACCACTTTCATTGTAGTTTCTTCGAAGAAAAAACTTCAGACTTCGTATATATTATCTATGGATGATGGGGACTCAACTTTTTAAGTGACTGTTCCATGAGTCAAAGGTCGAATAGGAATTTGCAACAAGCAGGGCATTATGTTTCATAAACATATTGCTGTCATAATCATGGTGTTTATTTATTCATGTTATTCACATGAATTGTTTGGAACGGGAAATATTAGCCAAGATTTATTATTGAAAATTTTTCCGTTCATAAAATTCTGTATAATCATTCTGTGTCTGGGATGTTGCTAATTGTAGCTGTGGCAAACTTTTGCTCACGTATCGTTTAATAAGTGTAAAATAATGATGGGTCTGAGTTTAAAAAAAAAAATGAAATTAATTATTTAGCAAATAGTAACCACATTGATGCATGACTGACATGCGTCGAAGTGGAAATTTGTATCTGTTGGTTAGACAGAATCTGGAGGTTCACACTAAGCCTCTTGCTTTCTTGGACACTTTACCTTATTAAGGGCCCATGCTGGCATAAGGCCGGCTTAATCTATACCGACCAACTAACTAGAAATCTCCTTCGAGACGTATTTTCATATCTTGTTCTTGTATATAAATTATAATCATGTTTGGCTTTGAAACTGAACCGTGAAAATAGATTCGAAATTCGAGCTAGAGCGTCAGTCTAGTATATAATTGCACGTTGAATCAACAGGTAAATATTTTAGTAGGATGTATGAAGACGTTATTTATTTTAATATGATGTAAGAAATAATTTTTTTGATCTTATATTAGAAGTACCAATAAGTTTTTTTTTTCAATTTTTTTTTTTTTTTTAAATTTATATTAGAATACCAATACGTTTTTTTAATTTTTAATTTTCCAGTATTGCAAGAAAAGTTTTGAATAAGTAATACGGCCAGCATTACTCCAAACGAATTTGACAGTTTGTCTACATTTGAAGCGTATTGACTCATTGTGGCAATGCCGTTTGCTCCTGCTATTCCAAAACGAGAGACGTTTACCAACTTTTTTTTTTTCTTATCTACGCTTTTTTTCTTATCTACGCTTTTTTTTTCTTATCTGCCCACCCATTCATTTCTCGTGAATAATGATGGCCATACGCTTAGTAAAGTGGCTGTCACTGAAATAATATTGATATTTTCGTAACGATTGTAATTTTTCATAATAAGAACGTTTAAAATTTTACAATATGGCTACTAAGAAAAGAAGCATTATCCGCACCTATATCCAGTTATGGAAGTTACATTTAATGAATTCATAGATAGTTTGAACCCTGAAATTGGTCTAAGCATTTTTTGTGAGTCATCAAAGTGAAAGATAGATGACACGTTTTTATATGAATTCCTTTACATGTTGTTCCATATACTTTCCGAAAATTCCAGATAATATCTCTGTAATTCTTAATTTCTTGACCACTTATTTAATTGAATAGCCCGTGAAGTGTATTGAACTGTTGATCAGCTGTTATTGCCTGAATGTTTGGCGGGCACCACCAACGCTCAACCAAGCTCTGCCGGGTATTTCCTCATTTCTTACTCTTGCACACGTTTATGTTGTACGTTCTGAATGTATTATGAATGCTAGTTTTAGGCCGCAGAACATCCTTTGCTTGTATATTTGTTGTTTTCTTGTTTTACCAAACTTTATGAAGTCAGTCTGCATTTTCCTGGTTTATAAAGCAACCACCAAATATTCTCTCCGTGTGTGCAAATGCTCTTCCAAATATCTTATCTTCTTTTGTCTTTTAAATATCTTACGCAGCGGTGCATTATAATTACCGAATATGCCAGCACGTTGATACCACATGGCCTGTGCAATAAGGCCGCGTTGAGAGATACGACGTTATATTGTGCAGTCGGTCGTGCGAATTCCACTGCTGAATTATAGCTTCTGTTATCCGGGGTAATACCCTATATTATTATATGGAAGTGTTGCGTGCTGCCGTTCGTCGACGATTCGGTTTTTTCACTTGGGAAGTGAAGTGTTTTGGTCCGTATCAAGTAGTTGGCTCTAGCAAGTGGAAGGGTGCACACGGGAGTCTTTAAAGGTTTGCGAGATTAGATTCGAATTCCCAAGATAGAAGGTGACATTGCACAGTTGCCTGTCAGGTGTTACGAAGTCTGGTCTGTTTATTTATCCGTGAAATAGTCAGTGTTATTAATTAAGGTTTCTAATGAATTTATATTAAGGAATTTTTGCAAGTACTTTCTTCTGCTGAAGCGTTTCTGAACGTTGTTTTCAGTTTAAGAACATAGTAAATAGCATAAAGAAATAGTTTGACCAGCACAGTTTTTTCTTTTCGTGATAATTAGAGTACCTAAGCAGTGAAAGCATTTCGATATGCCACGGTGAAACAGTGAAATGATTTAAAGGATCGTACATAGTTTTGGGAGATTACCATTCCCACAGATCTGAAATATTTTGTGGTAAGACTACTCCCCATTCAGCTGCGAAGTTGATTGAATTTTGACACACACTGCCATTACACATGGCCAAAAATAATTTTGTTGTGATAATTTACACGCTTGGGAAATTTTGAACATTACTTTTCAAGGGGCATTTGCATATCTCAGGACCTGAGGTTTCTTAGAAAATGCACTTATTTTTTAAGGTTGATATGCATTAAGAGATGCAGTTCAAGAAATCGTTTGGACTTTTTGAAATAAATGCCTAACATCTCAAGCCATAACAAAGATTGGACATCATTCCATGACTCCGGAAACTTTAGGAATAATAATATTTGAACATTTTAGTTAGATATTATTAGTTAACAAATGCGCTACATTTTTTCCTTACACCGAATTTTTTTTCTTAGAAAAGTATTTCGATATTTGTTACAATATATTTCCATAGCTTAAATTTCTTCAACTGCCATTTTGAAGTTGTGTCTTTGCAAAGTTTAGACCACTGCCTGCCAATTTTTTCGACATCTTCATTTGCTAACATTCCATTTCAATTTATTTTGCCTTTCTGTAAGATTGATGATGCTTGTTGCACCTTCGACTTGAATTTTCTCTCCCATTTTCTCCTCCTTTCTTTATATCATCAATTTTCTTGTGATCTCATTCAAGTCTTGAGGCGTGAAAGGCCATCGTGTTGTCACTGAAGTCTTGAAATTTTAAAGCCAGAAAGGGCATGGTGGTGTTCTCATTCAAGTCTTAAATAAAAAAAAATAAAAAAAAGGCCAGTTACCACCATTTTCCAACCTTGCAATTCCACGCGAAGGTTCTTCCGTATCATGTATTTGACTTAGTAAATGAATGGGTTTGTAGACGTAAATTTCATTATCTGCTTCCGTTCCCATTGGTCAATGAATGGGCTTGTAGACGCAAATTTCATTATTTGCTTCCGTCCCCATTGGTCAATGAATGGGTTTGTGGACGTAAATTTCATTATTTGCTTCCGCCCATTGGTCAATGAATTGGTTTGTAGACGTAAATTTCATTGTTTGCTTCCCTCCCCATTGGTAAAGGAGTGGGTTTGTAGACATACATTTCATTATTTGCTTCTGTCCCCATTGGTCAGTGAATGGGTTTGTAGACGTAAATTTCATTATCTGCTTCCGTCCCCTGGTAAGTGAATGGGTTTGATGACGTGAATTTCAACATCTTCCGTCCCCCAAAATCGAAAGCTGTGGCTGACCCTCCCCAGGGCATCATTATGACTTTCATCCTTCGATCAGTTTCCCCTCCATTCTCTTTCCTTTGCCCTGAGGAGGCTTAAATCTCCCCCCCCCCCCCTCCCTTCCCCTCCCCCCACTTCCCCCAACCCATCATCTCGCTCCCAGGAGGATCTTTATTTGGTTCCACAAACGTGCTTTATCAGGGGACCCCATCCACCGCCGAGGTCTGCTGAGATGATGATGATGATGAATTCACCTCGTCAGTCAGTTTTGATGGAAAATCCGATTCCGGTCCTATTTTGGTCTTTTCATCGGTTGTCGCTGGAGGCTGAACGCAGATCTTCCCTCCACGCCGGAATCATACAGCTACTCCGGTCAGAGTAGCTATATGATTTGAGTTTGTCTTTGAAGGTGAATATCAGAGGTATCGAAATTATTCGCTGACATAGATATCAAGTAGGAAAAAAAGATATTTTGCCATGATCGTTCGGTTTTAGTTTAATGCTGTCCATAAGTTAATTTTGTGCGTTCGTTTTTCATAATTTCTGTGTTTCATTTATTAGAGCATCTATTTCCTAATTTTAATTATCAGGGACGAATCACGTACAATGTAATTACCTTACTACGCTGTGTGGCTAAATAACTCATATTTTCAAGCCTTTGTTTCTGTCTTTGCCTTAGCACCATGTATTTCGTAGACTGACAATTATCTGCAGTCGATTTACTTATGAATGTAATAAGTAACTGTTTTTTATTCTCTTTAGTTTTGTCGTCTTTGTTCTTTAGATTTCAGATTGATTTTACTGCATCTTATTGGGAAAATCCATTAGACGGCAACCACAATACATTTTCAGCTATTTCTAAGCCTTTGATTTTAGGGCATGAGAGTCCTATAAGGAAAGGTAGTTCATTTAATTGAGAGTCTTAATTCATTCACTTGCTGAAGAGATGTGTTTTTCGCTGCGGTGTGGAGAACTTCCTAATTTTCGTCACGCTTCAGAGCAATTGCATATTTGATAGAAAGCGAATTTTTGAACACCCTGATAGGAAAGATCTTGAGATGGAAATGCCGTTTTGCAAAACATTCCTCTATATATAAGGTGGTGTTCAGGTGTGAGGGGAATGTGAGACCTAAGATATATTTATGGAATAATGCACAAGAAAAGCTTATAATGGATCTATGGAAATCCCTGTTCAAGGAAGGGAAAATGTTTTGCGTTAAGATACTGGGTCAGTGAAGGGAACGTGCAATTCGGTTTCAATGCAAAGCAAGAGATAACGATTTCGAAAGGACACATTCCTATTAAGTAACCATTTTAGGGGTATAATTTTATTGAGAGTAAAATGCGTCAGTTTACTTATTTGAAAAAGAACGAATTAAAGTACAGAACACGACGAGGAAATCGTTGAATCATTACCGTGATTTTTGGCAGTATATAATGTACAGTGCTGTGGAGCTTGTTGTGTAATGACGTTATTGACGTCATTTTTGGCAGTATATAATGTACAGTGCTGTTGGAAGCTGTTAGTGATAATGACTTTGTTGACGTCATTGAACTCAATATGCAAAAGTTGACTATGTTTCAGGTAAAGATTTCTTGAAACCTCTGACGGATGACAAGGTAGGCACGTCCAATAGAGCGGAGATAAAGTGTTAGTATATTTTCACTAGAGGAAAATTGAAACCTTTGTTGGCCATCAGGATTTTTCCTTGAAGCCACTACCTTTGAAATCTTGTAAAAAAAAAAAAAGAGAAAACAACGAAACAGAGAAAGTATATTATAGTGTTAGATCATTATGGTGGGATAAATACTTAATTCAAGAAATTCGATTGATATTGACTATATCGAATATTTAAGCCAAATTAACAGAAATACGAAGGAAACTTTAAATTAAATCTGGCATTTTGTAATGAAATGTTGGAGAGGAGACATTGATTATTTTTTCAGGCTAAGTATCCTCTTGCATATGTATGTTCTATCTTTAAGGTGACCGAACGTCGAGCAAAAGATGAAATGTTCGATGCTGTCTCTTCCTTTCCTTCTTTTGTTTTCTTTCCCTTTATTTACTTTGTTTGCGAGATTGCTTTCAGAAACAAACAAAGGATTGATGTTAGGGACTAGAAACTAATTTGCGAACGGAACACGTCGTTCTTTCTCGTCATTTCCTCCTCTTTCTTCAAAGTCTTTCATGTTTCCTCCACGATGGTGTTACACTGCACCAGTAGAAAGTGAAGGAAGAATATATTATTATTATTATTGTATCACAATCCCTCTGTACACGTCTTTATAACTTTCTTGTGAAGAAAAAGGTCGTTAGGAAATGAAATTCTAGGAAAACAGCTTTTTAACATTAATTTCTTTGCCGTGAATTTTGAAACATTTTGATGTTATAATGGCTCTGGGAGTGTGTGTATATATATATATATATATATATATATATATATATATATACACACTATATATACATACTCCCAGACCATTATAGCATCAAAATGTTTCAAAATTCACGGCAGAGAAATTAATATATAAAAAGCTGTTTTCTTAGAATTTCATTTCCTTACGACATATTTCACCAAATTGTTTCAAAATTCACGGCAGAGAATTAATATATAAAATGCAGTTTTCTTAGAATTTCATTTCCTAACGATATATGAATCTTATCACTACACCGTGGTTCATGTACAAGCATTTAAGCTACAAATGTCTTTTAATATCTAATTCGCTCTACCTCGGAATTAATGTATTTGCATATACGTTAACCGAAGGGAAATTTTTTTTAGCTGATAAGATATTCGTCGTCTCATGGGCTCGAACCACGTAACCAAGAATTCAGGATGTACAGTATGTGTGTATATAGATATCTATATAATATATATATATATATATATATATATATATATATTTAGATATATATATATTATATATTTATATATATATTATATTATATATATATATAATACTATATATATATATATATTATATATTCTTATATTATATAGGTAGTGAGGGGTACAAAAGGGTATCCCCCTATTTTCTTGCTTATTACATATCATAGCAACTTAGTCAGCTGATCAGTGCAGCAACACCTTCTGCCTGAAGCTTTCTATACCAAACAGCCAGGGAGAACTAGAATGGGACACAGCCAGCACGCATTTTTCCTCTTTGGACACATTTCATGTAAGTATGTTTGCTTTATCAGGGATATCCTGTGCGGACATCTTGTCAGCAAAGTCAGTACTTTAGCTATAGTTACTTTAAATGAGAACTAAGAAATATCTTGTAATGCAATCCAAACTTGAAAACTTAATTGAGGTACAGGTGGATTTAGTTTTCTCAAAAAATGGCATGTGGGGTAAAATGCCCACCACGCTTTGGGGCAAGAAGCCCAGGGTCTTTTTACCCCATCTGATCAGTTGGACGTGTAACCAGTGGTGAAAGAGGACAGACTACATCTTATTTGTGCAATGAATGCAGCAGGAGTTTCTTCCTCTTATGTTTATATTTGCTTGTAAAAGGATGACTTCACTACTTATGATCGCAGCCCACCTCGATCAATTGTTAGATGCACAGCAAATGGATGGTCTAATGCTGATTGTTTCGTAGGCTGGCTACATCACTTTGTAAAAATTGTTAAGCCAAGTCGAGCAGAAAAGCACACTTCAATTCCAGATGGCCACCACAGTCACAGGACTTTAGCCAGAGAGAATGGAGTAATGTAAACAAAATTAGTCTACCTATTTTACTTGTGTCATTCTTGTTCTTATGTAAAATTTATCCATTATTTCTTTTATTTGTGTTATTCTTGGTGCTATGTAAAGAAAGTCAATTTGTTTCTAATTGTGCTATTACAGCTGTCATGTAGAGGAAGTGTCAATTTATTTTACAATTTTGCTAATTTCAGTTCCTATGAATACCAAAAAGTTTCTTGGTTTTACAAAAAACTAAGAATTCTAAGATTAATTACTGTATATATATTTTCCAACATTATTCTTGAATATTTTTCTGTGGAAAGTTGAATTTTTTATATTTAGCAAAAATGGACGCCTATTTTTCAATATTAGTGGATGTCTTCATGAAGTACCACAATATCTTAGGTATGGGGCAAAAAGCCCACACCCTGGGCTTCTTATGGGTAAAAGGCCCCCCTATGTTAGTTTTTTTTAGGTCATGTTTTTACTATCCCAGATTGCTAACAGCTTCTCATGATTATGATCGTAGATACACCAATAACAAAGCTTTCTAGAAATATCTCAACTAGATCAATAGCTGAAATACTGTAGACAATATACATAAGCATTTCTCCTTAACGGGGGCTTCTTACTCCACTCTCCCCTCTATATATATATATATATATATATATATATATATATATATATATATATATATATATATATATATATATTATAAATCGCCATAACTCATGCGACACAACGTGAGAGCTACAAGATTTGTTTTATAATTATGCCTGGCCGTTTGATCTTTTTATAGACGCGTTCATTTTTGTCAGCGTTAATTCATTTTCTCTAATAGGAGCAGTCTTTAGAGACATAAGGCGGCTGTCAGTAACACATTCATGTTCATGTGCACTTGTATAGAAGTATCATCAGCAGGTAGTCGATCCCATGTAGATGATAAATGAGCTCATTCGCTTCTTACTGGCGGGGAATATTCGCTACTTGGTTCGCCTCTCTTTCAAGACAACAGAAATGTTAGAAACTTTATTTATTATTTTTTTTTCAACCAGCTTATCATTTTTGCATTCTTTGTTCACGGCCAAACCGCCTCCAAACAATGACAAACAATGTTATCTGTCTTTTCACGATTTTAAAATAATTTTTCGTGACCTTTGTCGCCTCTTTACTTTTCCTATCAATATTTTGGAAAAGCTTCCATTCGTCCTTAATCTACTGACATTATGCTGGAAGTTCTCTCATCTTCTTTAATAATCCCACTTCACTTCACGCCTATTTCGATAAAGAGA
>NC_061106.1:32401571-32421571 GCF_015104395.2 Macrobrachium nipponense
TCGTTTACGTTCGTTTTTTCGTGCAACGCATCAAATCATTTGTGTATAGGATGTTATTGGCGTCATAATTGTTAAGCATGTCACGCTATTCGATGGGTTTGGGATTTAATGCTTTTCGGTGTTCTCACCACGCGATAGTTTTAGAGGCTATTTTTTTTTCATTTTGAGCAAACATTCTTTTAGAGCGGTCTGCAAAGGTCATTGGCCCACTAACCAGGTTTTCAAAGAATAAAATTCCTAAACAAATTAAAGCGTATTGAAAGAAAAGTAGAAAAATGTATCGGAGAAAAATCGAATTGTTATAAAAAAGCCAAAAGATAGAATTTGTAAAGTTTATTAGGTAGTTGTTGAGAGAATAAAACCGGTTAAGATACTGGTGTGCAGACCTTTCAACAAGCTTAACAGGCTCTTTGATGCTTAAGAAGCATCAGTAGTTGTAATTCTTAGGAGAAAAATGGCTCTGCAAGTTTCCCATAAATGGACTGTAAGATCTCTGGCGTTGGATAGTGTGATATAATGGCTTTTCAGCAATGTATGAACGCTGAAGTTCTTTAAAACGAGTAGCATGCACTAATCTTAGAGACGCAGTCACTAAATTTGTTATAGAAAATATTCTGTTAAAACGTCATTTATGAAAGGAGCCGAGCATAGTTATCATTTTGGAACCATTTTATTCGGAGATGAATAAACTAGGAGGCTGCTAAGGCCTAAACAGAGACTTAAACCGGTAAGGCGACAGTAGCATCGTCTTTACAAATAATGATTAATTTTCTGTCTGCCTTACAAATAATGATAAATTTTTTTTAGAGCATTATTTGATTACGGTTTTTAAATCCTCCCCCCTCGTTTTTTGTTCCCAATTTTAATTTGTAAGTGAAATTGTTTCACTTTTCAGAAGGATAAGGTAATATTTGTACATGATTTTCGTTTAAATTTAGTTAAGTGATCCATTTTGCGTAAATATCTTTTCTCTCTCTCTCTCTCTCTCTCTCTCTCTCTCTCTCTCTCTCTCTCTCTCTCTCTCTCTCTCTGGCTTCCTATAACCTCAATTTACCCCCATCTCTCTATACTCTCGCAATAGAGGTTCCTGGTTCCTGCCCTTTACTATCTATTGCAAGACTTCTATCCACAGTATTTTCCATACACGGTGGGTCTCTCTCTCTCTCTCTCTCTCTCTCTCTCTCTCTCTCTCTCTCTAACCTTCCCTCCTTTTTTCTCTCTCTGTAACCTTCCCTCCTTTTTTCCCCTCACGTACGCATTCCTCGCCCGGTGAGGGAAAGGGGACGGAGACCATTCTACTAATTTCCCATTTTTCGTGATTGGGTTTACTCATGAGTTTACTCATCTGCAGTTAAGCATTTAGCAGTGTGGAGGAGTTTATGGAGTCGCATCTAGTTCCAACCAGAAATGCCTTATACTTCCCGACCCTTGCACTTTGTCCCGTGCTAACCATTTAGAAAATAGAGCGTTATGTTTACGTTTTCTGCCTTGCACTTTCTACGAATGTTCTTGACTTGCTGGAGCATTCGCGGGTTTGACGTTCTAATTTGTTTTTTCATAGGAATAATAAAACATTTAAGAAACATTTACTCTTTTGAAAGTCATCAGGAGCAGTTACTGAGTTAGAGGCGGGTGCTTTTGCTTGGTTATTTATCACTGGATTGAACATACAGTGCTGGATCATCAACAC
This sequence comes from Macrobrachium nipponense, assembly GCF_015104395.2. Taxonomy (NCBI): domain Eukaryota; kingdom Metazoa; phylum Arthropoda; class Malacostraca; order Decapoda; family Palaemonidae; genus Macrobrachium; species Macrobrachium nipponense. Next base: position 32,403,262 of record NC_061106.1, read on the forward strand.
ATAATAGCTGAATTCTCTGTATCTCTTGTCGGCGTTATTTGTAGCCTCCGCTCTTCGGTTATCGAAAATAATAGTGTACGTGAAGAAGTATCGCTTGCGATGACACAGAAAGATCAACGCTTAGTTAATAAAGATAAACGAGAAAAAAATGGGACACGTCAGCGCTTTTTCAATCCTCGACATCTCTTTTGTTTTGATGAACCCAACCTCAGCTGAACGACGCGGCCTCAAAGGCTGCATAAAATTGGAGGCGTGTTTACGACTGGTAAAATTGCGCTTTATCTCGAATGGTGCGGCAGTAACACTTTCTTTTTATACACTAGGTGTAATAGGAGACTTTAGCACCGGGGTGCCTGTCCGGAATTGGTCGTATAAGACTAGCAATTAGGTTTTGTGTCGGTCGGCAACAGGGATGGAGGAACTCGAGGACAGGACAGATGGGAGATTGGAAGTGAAAGGAAGCTGTCGGCAGCGTTGTGTGTGTGTGTGTTTTTTTTTTTTTTTATAGAATGTTTTAATTCCTGCTGATTTTAAAGGAAACGAACTGCCAGAAATAGAACCCCAAGGGACACAGCTGATTGCTGTGCGTGTTGACGTACTATATAGATTATTTGGGCGAGGGAATAAATGAAAGTGGGGAAGCGGCGAAATGAATAGCGTTAATTAGGTTGTGTCGCTTTCAGGCAAATGCAATATCCGTCTGTTCTGTATGGCGATGCGAATCCTGTACCTAATTGAGATTTCGATAGAGTGTTTTATATTTTATTCAGTAATTAGGGCGCTAACAGCATGATGTTCAGAAACACGAGGCGATACTTCCAGAGTCCAATTAACTGATTAACTGTGCCGTTGGTTGATTGAGTTCATGATTAATATTTGCCAATTTGCTTTATGTCTAATTCAAAAAGTTCAGTATGGAATTAAGAAAGGCGCGTAATTCATTTTTAATTTCATTATGATTTGCTTGTCGGGCTTGCAAAACACAGTCGATAGGTTAAGTGCAGTATTCTCAGAAACTTGTTAGTACATTCGATGTTGATCGGATGTTTGTAATAAACGTAGAATACTGAACGATTTATGTGCGTATTATTCCGTGATGATGCGTTTTGGCTTATTTCAGGGGAGAGGAACGAACATTCCCTCACTCTTTCTACGTCTTAAAATGAGAAGAAGAGGGTTTATATTATATATATATATATATATATATTTTATATTATATATATCTATAGTTATATATATCTATCTATCTATCTATCTATCTATCTATCTATCTATCTATCTATCTATATATATATATATATATATATATATATATATATATATATATATATATATATATATATATATATATATATATTTTTACACGCACACATATAGTATATATATTATATATACGTATATACTTTTTTGCAGTTGAAGAAATGGTACGTTTTCACTGTATGATTAAATGCTGTAAAAACGTTATAATGAATTTAAGCCTAATGCCATCATGTTTTGTCGGTGGAATTTTACGAAAGGTTACGCGTGTCTTATGAAATGTTGGCAGTGGTAATACGATATGTTGACTTTTTTTTGCCCAAAGGTTATGAGCAGAAATTTGAAAACGTCGATCCGTAATTTTTTTCGGTATAGAAGTGGTGTACGCGTTGTAACGCGCACAAAAATTACAGTAATCTTCGATCACTAATTGAGGACTAACGCTTCTTTCAAATAATGTTTGCACATACAAAGGTACTGCGACGACTCTACACACTTTTATGAAGACATGGCAATCACATGAGCAATCGGTCGTTAGTTGGGGCCAGTTTATTTTGAGAGTCTTTGTTGAGATTCGGATGCTTCAGGGTACAGCGAACCTCGCGACGTTGATATCTCGAGACAGGTGCCGTTGCAAGACGTCTTATTCTTGATTAACGCGGGATTCTATTTTATATAGATTTAAGGAAAAACAGACACGTTCACTTTCACGCTTGTTACTGTTGTGTGTTTGTGTTGACCTTTATACATACATAAGACTCCTGTCTTCATTTTTGTTTAATTGTGGCGTCCGAGATCAAGTTACCCAAAGTTTTCATTTTACTGTTTTTTATACGTTACAGCAAGTACCTTGTATCAAGACGACGTTGACAGAAATTTAAGTGATCACATTCTCTTCATGACAACAATTCCTCTTACTTTATTATTAGGCTTTGAGTCAAGGTTCATCCAATTTAGATTAGCAGCTTTAAAGATTACTTTTATTTTGGGTCATCCTCACGCGAAGTTTGATCAAGATGAATGTTTTGGAACACGCCTTCCTTTCTGCTGAGATTTTAATGTGGAATTATGGATGAAAGTGGCCCTCCTTGTTATCGAAGATTGTGAAAAGCAATTGTCAATTCTCAGTTCCATTTTCCGCGCTAATATGTGTGTTGTAATATTATATATATATATATATATATATATATATATATATATATATATATATATATATATTATATATATATATATATATATGTATATATATATATGTAGGTTTCATACATACATACATACATAATAATCCGGGAAAATGAAACTTAGAATTAGCAATTGCTTTCAGAAAGAGATTTTAAAGTCTGTACACTGTCCTTTGAATATATATATATATATATATATATATATATATATATATATATATATATATGTGTGTATATATATATAGATTCAGAGGACAGTGTATAAACTTTAAAAATCTCCTTCTGATGGCTTTTGTTGATTACGAAGGGTAATTGACAGCGTCCACAGATCAGTATTATGGAGGGTCTCATGTCAGTGTGGCCTTCCCGGCAAAGATAATGTTGATGGTGTCTTGTCAAGTGAATTTGCAGTAAACAGTGGGGTGCCACAGGGGAATGTTACGCCACCTTTGATGTTTGCCCGTCGCAAAGATTCTGTGATGAAAAAAGTGGTCGGAGATGGAAGAGGAGGTTTAGACTGGTTTAACGACAGAAACTTGACAGGCAGAGAATATGTAGATGAGGCTGTTTAATCAGCAAAACGCCACGAGATTGACAAAGCTTGCTTTAATAGGATGCATCGCATATCTAGAGAGACGGGACACAGATCTAAGGAAAGCAGAAATAATGAGGACAAGGTAAAAGCAAAAGATAAAATGACAGTAAATGGAAGAAGGATTTATTGAAGATAAATTTTTCAAATATTTAGGAACAGTGATGTCCAGAACAGGTTCTCTTGAGTTGGAATGAAGTGGAAGGCTGCAGAAGGAAAATCAACCAATTGGCAATCAGATAGACTGTAATTGCATACGAAAGTTTGTTCATAAATAAATATAGTAAGATCTGTATGGCTCAATATGGACATGATTCGTAGGACGGGAGTGAAAATATATGAAGAAGATTTAGTCGATTTGAAAATAAAGATTTAAGAAAAATATAGGAGTCAGTTGGTAGGATAGAGTTAGAAATCATACCTTGAGGAAAATCACGGAAGTTCCCCAAGTAGATGGGAGAGTAGTATGTGTTTGGGTCATTTGGACTCATGTGGGCAGCCTGCCCGGGAAACACCTCAGGTACAGAGGTAGTTAGGTTCCAACTTCTTTTTTTTCTGTGTGGGTCAGTTGGTAGCGCTCTGGCCTTTCATTTGAAAGACCGGGGTTTGATCCCGTTATGATTTAGAAATATATATATATATATATATATATATATATATATAGTATATATATATATATATGTTTGTGTGTACATAGTTCCATTTATATTGTATTTACAAATTTGATGGTGTATGAGGTTGATTATGTTTACTTAGCTATAGCAAGCCGGTTTACCGAATTAGAATTTTATTTAAGATACCCTCCTTCATTCATCAGATCGTGTTTATGTTATTTGGTAAAATATAGTTTTGATTTCTTTCTCGTAGGGTCTCGTCTATAGTGTATGCAAATGCAACTTAAATGAAATCTTCAATGACATGAATATGTTTCATGCTACTTACCTTTGGTTGTTTGTGCGTTTTTGACACCATTTTCAGATCTTGTCCTCCTTCGCATATTTCAATAATGTTTTAAGTAGAGAGAGAGAGACTCACTTCGGTCAAAAATATTGCTAGTGGAGTAGGTCTTGGTTCGTTGAAGGAGTGAATAAACGTTTTAATCCGCACATCAAAAAGCGGGTACAAATATAGTATACTATCACTTCATAAAATACTCTTATAATTATGTCATGAAAGTCTCACCCTCTCTCCCTCTTAGAGGGACCGTACCAGGTTGGCTCATATTGTTTTCCTTCTCAGAACGTGATTCAGAATTACGGAGCCGTGTAATGTTGCCATGGCGACTGGGTTATTTAAATTTGTCCATGTGAAAAGTAATTCGGCTGCTTTCAAACTGTTTATTAATCTCTCTCTCTCTCTCTCTCTCTCTCTCTCTCTCTCTCTCTCTCTCTCTCTCTCTCTCTCTTGTAGACGAGGGTTTGGGAGATGTTGACACCACCGTACCATTAATAGTTCTCACGAGGATGGAATGAGTAATTTCACGCATTCTAGTGAAGAAGCGTGGATGTATTTTCTTCTTGCGTAGAGATGGGGTCCGTTTAACAGGAATTCGCGCTTTTGGCACATGTTTGAATTAGCATATGGACAGGTTTCGTTATTGTTAAGTTTTGTTCGTCATCGAAATAGTATAATTCGTCCCTAGTTTGACGAATTGGCAAGACATTTTTTTTTCTCATTCTGAGAAAATTGCCTTCAAAGATTTTGATATTATGCAAAGCTCGTAATTGGTTCGTCTTTTGAGACAATTTGGTTTGGAAATGTGACAGCACGGACAGCTGAAGTTTTGATGTTATAGGGTATCAAAAACAGACACTTGTGCTGGAAAACCTTTTTTTTTTTTCTTCGAAAATTGGGATACGTCAGATCGTCAAAACAGGAACGAGTTTTCAAGAGGGTTGACTTAGGGGAACAATTACCAATAGGTGCTCTTTTGCACCTTCCGACTCATGAAGAAGAGAACCATTACAGCATTAATGGTCTTTGCCTGCCACATCGGTGGCCGCGAGTTCGATTCTCGGGCATTGAGGGGTCAGAGACACTGGTTCCATGCAACGTGTAAACGCCATACAAACAAACATCGCAGCATCAGAGCTACTTTTCACACTGCCGAAATTGTCGTCATTAGCAAGTTAAACCCATTACATTCACTGCGCCATTCACATAGCATGTCGTTTAGTGTCGTCCTCTCGATATTTTTAATTTATTTTATTATTTTTTTTATTCATATTTTGATGTTCCCATACTCCTTATTTCTAGTTCTTCTGCTATGATGTCAGCCCACTCACCGCTTGGTATGATTTTATTTACTTTCTTCTGGGGAATATAAAACTCAAAAGATTAGGGATTCATGTGTGCAGTGCGTGCTTTTGTTTAGCAAAGGTTTATTTAAATGAAGTTCTACTAAGCAAAAATAGTGGGGGATGGTTTGTGCGTAATTGGTGATTAAATACAAACGAACTAATTCAATCTTTTTATATTTTAATGGAACGATGTAATTCCATTCGTATCAAGAATATACGTATAGTGTGTGTGTGTGTGCATAAAATAAAATATTTTCAACTAGCGTTGAAATTCAATTTTGTAGCCATAAGCTTTTATCATAAGCTCTTACGACGAGGATTTTGTATGGATATAAATTTTGGTCGGCGCGAAATCCGCAATTATTTAGTTTTTGAAAATGGGAAAATGTTATGTAAATCTCATAAGCTTTACATCAAATCAAAAATATTGTCTCAGATTATATGTATTAGACACATTATATATATATATATATATATATATATATATATATATTATATATATATATATAGTATATATATTATATATATATATAGTTTATATCAAAGTAATAATCACTCTTTGGCGAGTAGTGGGAAGCGTTATATGACTTCCTTAGGTTTTCCTCTGTGTGTCTCGTAGGTTCACGAGAATTTTAAGAAATGTTGAATAGTATTTTTCAGTATTCAAGTTTAATCTAAAATAAAGCATATTAATAATAATAACCAACAAAAACAAGTTGACAGGCTTTTTACATAAACACCTAACAAAATACAATCAAGTCCTATGTATTGTTTGGTTATTTTCAGTTTAGAAGATTTGTGTTATCCCCCCACACTTGGTAAACAAATCCAAAAGAAAACCATATACACAGGAACCCCCTTTACTCTCACGTCTTTCATGTAAGCGAAGTAAACACTCATCGTTACCTGTTATTTGCGTTTTGAAAAAATCCTTTCGTACTCTACTGTTGGATGAAGCTTACCCTGCTACATGTTTGGTTTTTATTATTTAGTAATATGTTGGCACATGGATTTGTTTTGTTTTGAATAGCTTAAAGTGTGTTCTCTCTCTCTCTCTCTCTCTCTCTCTCTCCTCATCTCTCTCTCGTCTCTCTCTCGCTCTCTCTCTCTCTCTCTCTCTCTCTCTCAAGAAAATTTGAAAGGATGGAAATTGTGGAAATACATCCTGAAGTGGATCACTGTTTCGAAATGTGTGTCATGCGGAAAGACTTGAAGACTAATTGTCCATAGACTGTTCCATTAATGGCAGTTTAAATATGAATTGGCAGTGGCCGCTATGTTTATTTGTCTCGAGGCAACCGTTCACAGAGGAAACATGTTAATGTTAAAGTTATACACACACACACACACACACATATTATATGTCTGTGGTGTGTGCGTCCGTGTGTATAACTTTAACATTAACATGTTTCCTCTATGAACGGAGTATATATATATCTATATTAATAATATATATATATATATAGATATATAATATTTATAATATTATATATATATTATATCTATATATATACTTACGCGTGTGGTTGGTTGTGTGTGGTTGTATATATCTACTTACGTGTGTGTGTGTGTGGAAATGAGGATCCATGACCGTTTACGTTTTATGTATGTGACTAGTTATTCAGTCTCTCTCGTATATGTTCCATTGAAATAGAGTTGGATATTTTTCGTTAGAAACACATTAGATTCCCGTAATCCTGTCGAGGATTTTAATCTAAAAAGTTCGTGTAGTTTGGCAAAGAGTTTTGAGAAGAAATGTCCCTCATTAGTGGAATACGAATTTGGCTCCCTCCGTTCGATTTTAGCGAGTCGTAATTTAAATATGTATCCCGCAAAAGATGAATACTATAAGGGCTTGTAGGAGTATTATGTAGGTATCTTGTTTCATGTATATGGTTTTGATAGTGTTAAATATATGACCCAATAAATTTATTTTTATCCTCATAGCATACTAGATTTGTAAAATTAGCATTGTATGTTGTCATCCACGAATGCATTATACAAGTCATTGTAAAGTTGTTGAAATTTGCCTATGAAGAGTAACATACTTCAAGTTATTTGCAACATGCACAGAGCAAGTATATATATACGTATATATATATATATGTGTGTGTGTGTGTGTGTATTTAAAAAGCCAAACAGGCAATACAGTGTTCGTTCATTACAGCTGAATCACATGAACTACAGGCAAAACGTTCACAATAATATCTTCCTTTACCCATATCTGTGTGTGTGTGTGCGTGCACTGTACACAGGTATGTTATTGTTAGGCAGGGAATTAACATTGAAGTTTAAATTGCTGGGTATATTCCAGTGACCAGTTAAAGGAATATTATTCAACTCAGCTTGCAAAAATACTTCAGTTTTTGCTCATTAGTGAAATGCTCCTTTTTATAATTGTACTCATCCCAGTATTGAAATTTAGCCCGTACTTCCTGTTTCGTTCGATGTTCATGAAGGCATCGGCGAAAGGATTATCCATTTTGGTTCTGTGAACAATTATATTCTTGTCACTATTTACTATGAATTTGTGATTTCCATTTTTTAGCATTTGTAGAATATGATTTGTAATTTTCCTTTTTTCTCGTTAATAATAGATTATCAAGTGGGTTGTAGAAATGGCCTTAGCCTTCATGAACGTAACGGTCTTAATTATTCAAAGTATTTTCTTTGTCTCTAAATTTTGGGAAGTGATTGAAAGGATTTGATAGCTTGTTTCGTATGAGTTTGAGTGATAATTAGTCCATTTTCCAAATGAACGATGATAGATGTTGAATAAATCTAGAGTGCTCATAATTATGACACTGCAATTCATTTTTAATGAGGAAGTAATATTGGAATACGCTGCATTAAAGTAGCATTGCTTTTACAACCACAAACGTATATGCAGCCATACTGCCAGTTTTTTCCCAGGATAATGATTCCAGAGCTGATAGCTGGTGGCAAAAGGCCATTTATTCATACATACATATATACACACATAACATACATATATTTATATATATGTACATATATATATTATATAAATGTGTGGATATATTTTAAAGTACATTTTCTCCTAGAGGGGTTGACACCAGAACGCATTGCCCTTCCGGCTCTCGACAATTCTCTTTGGGATGAAGCTGCTAGCCCCATGCCTTCCCACATAAATGTTCAAAATCTCATGTGCCCCAAGTGTCTGGCTTTCCTATGTCGTCCCCCATTCAAGCACTGACCATTCACAACGTTTCCTCACTGATGGAATGACCGGCGATATAGACAACGTAAATAAATATTCACACTCACTCAGACTAATAGATTGTAAAATTTTATCTAAAAATTGGTGCGTTATTTTTTCCTTGGCCGTTAATAATTTTACACGTTGAATAATGAGTGAATTGGGTCTAAAATAGGACGTAAAGGTCCAAGTTGGGAGATAGGGTTGGCGCACAAGGCTACCTGCTGAATCAAGAGGCAGCTGCTATCTGATTCTATCTAGGCCTAGCTTGGTCAGTATCTAGGACATTATAAGATGACACGGTGACATGTCCATTTCCTTTGCCGCTCAAGAGCGACCTTTTAAATTGATTGTTGGATGTTTAACCAGTCTTTTGGGATGATTTTGCCAACTTCTTGTCTTGTTTATCCCTGGTTGCGAATACTACAGTCGACTGAATGCCAGTTACGTAATTCAAGGCCTGGGTCAGCAGAAGCAGATGATTTTTTCTAAGATACCCAGCCGTCGGCCGTCCTCTCACTAGAATTGAACGGGGTTCTTCTGTTTTAGTGTGCAAGAAGGCTACCGATTATACATACATACACGCGCACACACATAAAGTATATATGTGAATATATATTTCTTGAATTTTTAATGTTCTTTCCAGAACTATGTTAATTTAATTTGTGTTTCTTTTTCGATCGGTCGCGTTCCCTCATTCACATTTTGTACTTGTCTGACTTGTTTTTTAATCGAAAATTTAGATTAATTAGTGTTCTGTATTAGAGGTGAGTAGATGAATGCAAACCCTTAGCGTGGATTTCTAAAGCATAACAAATTCCTTTTATTCCACAGATCCGCGACTGGTTGACCTTGATGGAGCAAATGACCCGTCAACAGACGGTCGTTGTAGGAGATGCTGAAAACATCAGACAGCTGACTGAAAAACAAAAGGTAAAGTGACCTCTTGCTGTTCTTGCATGGTGTTTTTTCTTTATTGTTTCTTTGGATAATCTTTATTTCATCGGAATAATTCTCTCTCTCTCTCTCTCAGTAGATAAAACGAAAGTGCGTTCAACATTCCTCTCTCTCTCTCTCTCTCTCTCTCTCTCTCTCAGTAGATAAAATGAAAGTGCGTTCAACATTCCTCTCTCTCTCTCTCTCTCTCTCTCTCTCTCTCTCTCTCTCTCTCTCAGGAAATAAAACGAAAGTGCGTTCAACATTCCTTTGGGTTGATATTTTTATTCAAACTCTCTCTCTCTCTCTCTCTCTCTCTCTCTCTCTCTCTCTCTCTCTCTCTCTCTCTCATTAAATTAAAGGAAAGGGAGTTCAAGATTCTTTCGGGTTAATATTCTTATTCAAAAAAACTCTCTCTCTCTCTCTCTCTCTCTCTCTCTCTCTCTCTCTCTCTCTCTCTCTCTCTCTCATTAGATTAGACGAAAATGCGTTCAACAACAAGCCTTTACTTTAATATATTTATCGAAAAGCTTTACCAACCCCAGGCCGGTGATCGTAATGCCACCCGTGAAAATGTACACAAATCAGGGAAAAAGTTACTCGTAATTCAAACAGACTTCGGGAAACACAACACCCCCGTTTAATGAACCGAGGGGCGCCAAGCAGCAACTGTATCTGTAAAGGGCGTTTTTGACAGCGTTTCAGTGCACTAAAGAACCAACAGTAAATGTGGGGATAGGTAGAGAAGACGTTCTCTCGGTGATGGTGTAACGAATTGTCCATTCCTGTGGAAATGCCTTCAAAAAATATAACCTAATGTACGTTAAACATGATTAAAAAGATATACGGAAAACATGGAAACTTGGAAACTGTTAAGCCTCAAAACGGCTACCCTCAGATTTCTTCATCTCATTACTTTTCAAGCGTTTTTTTTTTTTCTTCTAGAACCCAGCGCCTTTTCCCTCAATCCCACAGTATTAACATTTTTTTCATCACTCTTATTATTCAGAAGACGAACCCTATTCATATGGAATAAGCGTACTACAGGGTCCATTGACTTGAAATTCAAGCTTCTAAAGAATTATGGTGTTCATTAGTAAGAAGCAACAGAAGGTAATGGGATATACGGAAAGCTAGGAGAAACCCTGATTCGATAAGTATGTCTACTACAACTTACGAAAGGCATTGCTTTGTTTTGGGTTATGAGGGATATACCTTAGGTAATAGATATATATATAGGTAAAGGTTTTTGGTCATGACACCACCAAGAACAAGGTCCAGGCTTGTTCTTGGGAATACTTTACCAACATGTTCCAGTGGAGGACAGTTTTAGAAATACTACTGATCGTATTAAGTATATGGAATTCAGTGACTAATGGTTTTGTTACTTACTACGTCTGTTTTATCTAGCCTTAACCTTTTCCAAATTATTTGTTGAATTGAGATTGGTTTTTAACTGCTAGTATTTCCATTGAGATTCTTTTATTTCGCGAATAGTCGTCTCTTACTTTTTTCCTAACAGCCTTTTTCTTTGTTTGAATTTCTATTCATATTCTTTATATTTTTTCTAGATTTTTTTGAAATTCAAGATTTTTCATAGATCGTTCTAGATGACCATTTATGGTATTCAGTATATTTCCATTGATTTCAGTCTTCTTGTTATTGAAGTTATTTTCTTTCTTATCTCCTACTAACCTTATTCTGTTTTTGATTCTTTTATCAACATTCAGGCCGCTTTCCCCTTTTTTATGAAATTCGCACTCAGGCATTTCCCTGTCTCTTGTGGAGTTTGAAACTTTCGTAATATTACTCTTTGTATTTTAAGGTTTTTGCTTTGATGTCACTTTCTATATTCGAGACTTTTCCTTTGATGTCACTCTCTATGTTCGAAGGATTTCCATTTGTTGGTTGCCTGTATATCCCTTGTATTTTCGTTCACATTTTCTGTGTTCTTTACACCTACAATGCTTCTTTTGAAGTCTCTCTCTCTCTCTCTCTCTCTCTCTCTCTCTCTCTCTCTCTCTCTCTTACCTTGAGGCCGAGGTTTACCGGTAATCTTCTTATTCACAACTTGTTTCATCCTTAGCATTCATGTTATTAGACAATGTCATAATTACGAACTTGGAAAAGAATATTTGGTGCTTTTATTGAGACTATCTTTCAGGTATTAAGTCGTGCGTAGGTTACATCCTCTTCTTCCTCCCCGATTATCCCTCGGCTCTCTTTGTGGCAGTTGGTGACGTAATTGTGTTTGCACTGATGCTTAAAACTCTCAAAACTTTCTTTGTCCCCGAGTAAGAAAACTGTGCTTGTCTTCCAAAGGCTTTGAGTGTTTTTTCCCTCCCGGGATTGGATGCTAATTAGCTGAACTTTGGCTAAGTCAGGACAGTTTTATTTTTTTTTTTTTTTTAACCCCCCCTTTCTCCTTCGCAGTAAACTTAACTTTGGAAGTGTGGAGGGAAGCATTTCTGGACGAAGACAGTTTCCTTTTTTTTTTTTTTTTTTTTTTTTTTTTTTTTTTTTTTTTTTTTTTTTTTTTTTTTCCCCCCCCCCCCCCTTTTTTTTTTTTTTTTTTTTTTTTTTTTTTTTTTTTTTTTTTTTTTTTTTTTTTTTTTTTGAGATCCGAAGGTAAATATCGTTTGAAGGGTGGGTGGGTGGGCGAATTGGGAAATCACACTGCAGGTTCAAAGCACGCGAAACGCGAGGGAAGCACGCGAAACGCGAGGGAAGTTCGGTGATATGCCATGAGGAATCTCCATTGGAAGAACTAGATTATTCACGTCAGCTTGACGGAGCTCAAACTCAATTTTAGAAAAGGAGTAAAACTTTGAAACTTATTCTTCTAGACGGCGTTCTTGGCGCTGGTGTTCGTTTCCCCTCCAGTTGGCTGTCTTAGGCTTCGGCTTCATCATGAGGTCGCGTTGCCTATGTTTTCTGTAATTTGTTTTTATCATGACTCAGTGGCGAGATCGTAATGGTCTTGACCTGCCACCTCGGTGGCCGAGAGTTCGATTCTCGGGCATTTCTTTGAAGTGTGAGAGATGTGTATTTCTGGTGATAGAAGTTCAACTCTCGACGTAGTTCGGAAGTCACGTAAAGCCGTTGGTCCCGTTGCTGAATAACCACTGGTTCCATGCAACGTTAAAACACCATATAAATAATAAACAGACTCCGTTTGGTCACTTATGCCGTATATTGAAGACTGATACTTTTAATCGGCTTCAGTGACTTGCAATAAAGTTTTTTTTTTATATTTATTAAGGTATGTAAGAGCCAGTCACATGGAAATCACTGTACAAATTTGTTCCTGAATAACATGATACTGATTTCAATGCCAACTTATTGTCAAATGCAGAAATATTGGTTTCAGGTAGTTGTGTAAAATTTTGCGGAATACTATAATGGTTTAAATAGGACATTTGGTGCAATATGATGAAAAAAATGGGCTTCTAATTTGAATGTTCCTTTATGGGATTGTAAGTCATGTTTTTCATATCTTCTTCGTCACACACGGAGAAGTGACATTTTAAAGGGTTCATTGTGGTTTAAGACAAGTTCTCAGTGGGAAGAAAAAAAAATACAGAATATCAGTCATATTCAGGAAGGCCGAACGTATGGTTATGTGATTGGTTTGCATTGATTTCTAATTCTAAGCGTACTAAGCATTTGGGATGCCATTTGTGAAGATTTATCACATCAGATCACCGAACCTCGTCGACTCCCATTCTGATTCGACGTTTTCCGTGACACTAAATCATGAGCGACGATTTCATTTGTGATCATTTAGAACCATTCAATCACGGGACGAACCGAGATTTAACGCTATGATTTCTAGATGAGAATGGTATTGATTCTGCAGACACTGTTACTTTGCTCTGTTGCCAAGTCGGATGAGTTTCCTTCTCTTTATTTTTAGTTTCTGTAAAAGACAACTATTGTGCCGGCTTTGTCTGTGCGTCCGCCCTCAGATCTTAAGAACTGCCAAGTGTAGAGGGCTGCAAATTGGTGTGTTGATCATCCACGAACCGATCATCAAATATACCAAATTGCAGCCCTCTAGCCTCAGCAGTTTTTATTTTATATAAGGTTGAGGTTAGCCATAACCGTACTTGCGGCAGCGCTGTAGGTGCCAACAACATACCACCGGATCTTGCCTGATTTTTCCTGGGCCGTGGCTGAGGCCACCACCTCATAGAAAGCTCGATTTTTTCTCGCTTTTTTCGAGCGAGTACATATGAACAAATGTGCCACGCGGAGTTACGTTTCTTTGTAGGTACTGTTATACTGTTTCACGAGGCCAAATTCCGATAATTTTAGGAACAACGATCTGCAGCCCTTTCTTTCTGTCAAGTATTTGATCTTACTGTACAGGAGAGAACGACTTTTTCTTTCATGCCTTAATCCATTAACCGTACAGATGCCAAGTTAAGACTCCCTAAGTCATTTTGATCTCGTCACATGAGTTGACGTAAACAGAAACTTCAGATTTTGTCGATACATTTGCGACCTGCTTGAGATTTCACGGTATATTGATAATTAAAAAAGATAAAGGTACACTGCCTCTTTATGTATAGTACCTACAGATTCTTTAAGACTTTCTTTCATTCGGAAAACTTGAAAATTGCGGTGCCAAAGATTCCAGGTTATCAACAGGATCCGATTTTCCACTCGTGAAGATTGGAATTTGTTTTATTTGTTGGAATTTGTTGTATTGTAAGAACTTAGGGACAATAGTGCAGGGTCTGAAGATTTTATCGGGTGAACTTGCCACGCCCAGAAGTCATGTGAGTGTCAAGGACATTAATTGATTTTCAGGTCATACAATCTAGTTCGTGTGTGTGTGTGTATATATATATATATATATATATATATATATATATATATATATATATATATATATATATATATATATAGATATATATATATATATATATATATATATATTTATATATATATACATATATGTATATATATATATATATATATATATATATATATATATATACATATATAGTATGTGTAATAAAATACTAATATATATCTGAAGCTAGTGAAATGAATTGAATATGGAATTTGGGCAGCACTGGGACCGATGAGGCCATTCAGCGCTGGAACGGAAACTGACAGTAAAATGTCTGAAAGGTGTAACAGTAGGAAAACCTCATGGCAGTTGCACTATGAAGCAATTGTTAGGAGAGGGTGGAAAGTAAGATGGAAGGAAGAGAATATGAACGGAGGTACAGTAAAAGGAACGAAAGGGGTTGCAGCTAGGGGCCGAAGGCACGCTGCAAAGAACCTTAAGTAGTGCTACAGTACACTGCATGAGGTGCACTGAAGGCACTACCCTCCTAAGGGTATCTGAACCTATGATAATCATAATAATAACAACTACGGTAATCCTTATGTGATACCGTTTAATAATTAAAAGGAATTAAACTTTAATTCCTTTCAATTATCAATTCCTTTCAATGTTGGCGAGTGATGAGTCGCGAGAGAGAAGCGAGGTGGAGATCGAGTGTCATGCTTACGTAATCATTTTCAATTATTGTTGTTAATCTTTTTTTTTTCTAGGTAAAAAAGCATGACGGACATTAATCCCTGCTAGAACTCTACATAATCTAGTTCGCAGTTATATAACGCATAATGACGAACAGCGTTTGTGATAGATAAAAAGAACAAATCTGGCCGTGCTTACAACGAGTAGCGAGCAATTGCTTTTAAGAAGCTTGTAAAATGTAGCGAGAGAGAGAGAGAGAGAGGAATTGTATGTTGTTGCTGACTGGGAGAAGTTAGGGATTCGGTGGTGGGTGAACTTGCATCCTTTTGTCCGTCGAGATCTCATTGTCAATGTATCAGGGTTGACTCAAAGAAGGAAATTGAATTTTCCATTGTGTCTTGTCCAAGGCTGCGGCCAGCGTTCGTGTGTATGTCGTGGTTTTGTTTTGTTAGTGTAGTCAGTTCAATCAGTAACTTCGTCATTAGGGAACTCGGAGACAAAGTATCAAAGAGCTTTCTGAAGATATAATCATTTTCTTTCTGCAAGTCTTCTAATTGCTAATTGTCCTCGTAACCCTGTAGGCTTTGTGTGTATATGATTGGCACTAGTAATTATATACACTAGTGATAGTTTAGGTTTGGTGTTCATTTTCGTGTATTTCTGATATAATATTTTTTCTTACTAAAAACTGGTGAATTTCGTTGTAAGTTGTAAATAGAAGTTTTTCCAGATGTGTAAAAATGGTTTTGTTTGCAGATCTCATAACTCCAAATCTATTTCCATTCAATTTAAGAAGAATAAAAGAATGAAACAATTGTTAAATCAAGGTGAAGTTACAAAGTTTAGATTAATATGCTTTTGAATATGTGCTCGAAGGTTCGGAAACGGATTCACGGTAATGTTGTGCAAATTCTGTTCCATACCGACAGAAAAAGAAAAAGATAAATTGAGAAAATGTAGTTACAAGGAGTTACAAGGATTAGGATGTCTCAAAGACTTGTTAGTCCATCCGAGGAGACATCGTGTGCTCACTTATCTGTAGGAGCAGGTTTTACTGTGCATTCACCGTGTCCTAATGATTTTGTCTAGCTTTTTTTTAAACACTTCCACACTGTTGCTGTTTACAACTTCTGGTGGCAGTTTATTCCACTTGTCACATATCTTGTATGTGAAGAAGTTCCCACAAGGGGATGTGTTGTATCTCTTCAGTTCTAGTTTCCATCCATTATTTCTTGTCTGATTTTCGTTTAGTGTAAATAGGCTACTGTCTACTTTTATGCCTTTCAGTATTTTAAATGTTTCTATTAGTTGTCCCCGCAATCGTAGTCTACTGCAATGGTTCAGCTTCACTTACATTGTTCAGGTGGAAGATGATTTTTAGTTTATGAGGCGCATATGAGAATGACGGCCCTCTTCTCATTTTAAAAGGCTCGAATATGATACAGACCTTTCCCCTAGGTAAGGGGTGTTTTGGTCGTGGGGTGTGGGGGGGGGTGGTTGCTCAGCCCTAAAAATCGGATCTCACAGCTCAGGACGACTGGGAGCGCCAGAGAAAGAGAGAGAAATCAGCTATTCGGAAAAGTTTGGAGGCAGTGTTACGAAGTTTCCTTTGTGTATGTGTGCGTGCGCGCGCGCGTGTGTGTGTGTGTTTACGTAACTTTGTGCTATATTTCCTGGACAAGTGGACATCGGGAGTAGGACACGAAGAAAGAGGCGACGCGGACGAAGTTGGGGACGGGGAAGTCGAAGGAAGGAATAGGCGTTGGTTTATTTATTTATTTTTTTTATTTACTTTTTTTTGTGGGGTTGTGTGTGTCTGTGTTTGCGTCTGTTGGATAGCTTTTCTATGTACACGGAGACCTAGAATTAAAGCGGGGTTTTGTGTGTGTGTGTGTGTTTGTGTGGGTTGGACAGCATTTCAATATACACGAGACCTAGAATTAAAGCGGGGTTGGTGTGTGTGTGTGTGTGTGTGTGTGTGTGTGTGTGTTGTGTGTGTGTGTGAGTTGGACAGCATTTCAATATGCACCAGACCTAGAATTAAAGCTTTTATTTTTAGATTTTTGTATGCATTATGTAGCACGTGTAAGAAAAAGTGTCAGGTAGGAATTTTATATAATCAGGGTTCTGGGAAGTTCCTTTGATCCTGTGGAAATATTTTTCCACGGACGTAATCCTTAATTTTTAGCTTCAAGGTTCAGCCTTCTCGGGGAAAGCAGCTATTCCCCTGACACACATAATTGAGGAAGTTATCATTGGTAAGTGCTTCTACGCTTTTGATGGTCAGGTCAGAGTCACTTGCAACCAAATGCTCTGTTTCGAATCCCGGCCTGCGCAGAAGCACTTTCGGTTAGAAATCACTTTGTGAGCAATTCATTCCATAGGTATAATGGTTCAGTTAAATTTCAAATATTTGCTGGACATGATCTCAAGTTACTTTTATCTCTATAAGTCAAATTAAAGGAAAACATTTAAACAAATTCATAAAATCAATGTACAAAATATATACTTCAGAAATAAATATAAACAAGTAAGCTTTTGAATAATGGAAAAAATATATTCACAGAAATAAAGCATTGTAAACAAGCAAGTTTGAAATAATATAATATATATCTTTGTTATAAGAAGACAACTTTAATCTAGACACAGTTGAGCGGCTAGACCAAAAGTGACCCCAGTTAGGAAAATTTGTCACGGTGGGTAAAAGTAGGAGCCTGGAAAATATATATATAGAATAATATATATATATATACATATATATATATATATATCATATATATACATATTTATTTAGATTTATTTATTTATTCATTCATTCATTATATATATATATATGGTGTAGGAGTGAATAGGAGTTAGAGTGAAAGAAAATTTCAGCCAGTCGTAATCGGTGCCTGGTTAAATGTAAAATAGAAAAAAAGGTGGATTTGTTCAGTGTTTTGAAGCCGAGGTTGGTGCAAACGAGAGAGATATCGTATTTGAAAGGTGTGGGTTTTCCTGGATTGAATGAGAGTGAGTAAGCTTTTTGGAAATATGTTCTGAAAGGGGCGTGGTTGTTGAAAGTTTACCACGGTTTCAAAGAGAGAAGTTTGTTGAGGAATGTGGTAGATTATCATACGTTGGTAGAGATTAAATTAAAATGTGTTCGATGCAGTGATAAGTGAAGTGACTGGAGGTATATAGTATGTTCGTTACATTGTGGATGCGGAAGTTATAATAGAAAGTAGATTAACTTGAGAGGAAAGGGCCAGTATTTGGCTACGAATGTAAGTTCGACAGTGATTATGATAAGGAAGGACAGAGATTAACAGAATGTGTAGATGAAATTGT
>NC_061106.1:32424071-32471571 GCF_015104395.2 Macrobrachium nipponense
ATCTTATAGCTGGAGAGAAAACTTCATCAGAAAAAGATTTTAAGGAAACTTTTACGACTGAAGTAGCTGACAGATAGGAAGGGAACTTTGATGATAGCCAGAAAACTATTGGAAAATGGGCAGGAGGCTGGCTGTACAGACGTCTAAGAGACTGCTAAAATTGAGGAGAAATAGTGACAGGTGAATAACGTAGGCAAAACTTGTATATATATATATATATATATATATATATATATATATATATATATATATATATATATATATATATATATATATATATATATAACTGTTCTCTTCTGTATGAAATAAATTTAACAGGGGTAAACTATCAAGTTAGGTTAGTTTAGGTTTAGTCTGATAGGTAAGACGTAATCCGTCTTGACCTGTAGAGAATATAGTGGACAGAATAAAAGTAGCTTGATACTTTTTTAATCCATATTCATTCACTGGAAACAGAGTAAACAGAAGAAAACTAGCTTGATATTTGAAAAAACAATTTATGTTTATTTACAGAATACAGAACATTTACAAGAAGCAAAGAGAGGCATCAGCTGAGACAATGAAGCGAATTTGTCTGGAAAGGAAATAATCAATTTCATAGCAATGTGTGAAATATATACTTGAAATTAAGCTAAATGTTAGGAAACTGCTATAAAGTTAGGGAATATGACCACGTAGTGAAAATGGATCTGGTTGGAAGTGTTAACATTTTAGTAAGAGACGTGGCCAGATTGAGCATCAAAGTTAATTATTTTACTCAATGTAATAAGACCACATATTGCTGTAGCATTTTGGATTTATTTATTGAGGAAAAGACATCGACAGTGTTAAACATTACTTATAAATATTGTTTGTTGTATATGCTGTGCGCGCGTGTGTGTGTGGATGTGTGGATTTGTGTGCGCGTGTGTGTGGATATGTGTGTGTGTATGAGTATGTGGGCCAAGCAACACGGCACGCAGCAGCCCCTGGCCACTAGAAGGAATCCCCGGGAATCCTCCATTATTCCAGGCTTAAGATTCGAATCCTCTTCCTTCAGGTCTTGATAACTAAAGCTGGGAGACTTAAGCTGCGTTTCGTTACTCAATTCCAAGGGTGCGAACTCGAAGCTTATTTTTCGGTCTTTGGAGGAGGACCCGGAATCATAGATAGCTCAAGGCAATGTATATACTTTTGCTCTACTTTGATTTCGCTCTGGTAATGGTGTTTTCGTTTGGGCGCGTGTTTGCTTATTCGATTTTTATTTGCCTCTGTGCGTGTTTGGTTTCTTTCGGAAGTAGAAGGAAATTACTTTTATTTTTTTATTTTTTTATTTTTTTTTACCCATCTGGGTATGAATTGCATGTACCATACATTGTACATGTATATATATATATATATATATATATATATATATATATATATATGAGTAGCATTATGTGTAAATTTGCTCGCACAAGGATATACAGATAAATAAATACATGTATAAACACACATATACATATATGTGTATATAAATAAAGGTATAAGCCACGAAGGAAAGATAAACAACTGAGGAGCTGCAAGATCTTTCAACTCAACGTCCTTTACTTATTCATGCATTTATCACGTTCCAAACTTTTGTGATTCAGTTATACATATATGCTATATATATATATCCATATATATATATATATATATATATATATATATATATTTCTATATATATATATATATATATATATATATATATATCTCACGTGTGTTTGAATTCTACTAACATCGTCACAGAACTCATTAATGCGACAGTGTTAAGTCGAAGTTAATTTTGTAAACAACAACCTGCGAAACGCTAAGGTCTCATAAGAAACACAAATAGAAAGCTGAGTAAACTATAAAACAAGTAATAGACAGATGAAGGCGAGACATAAAATTTCTATGATTTTCTCGGAGAGCAACATCGTCCCATTCTGGCGTCCTTTTGAGTTCATTCCGACGCTCAAAGGTTCACTTCAGCTCCGAATTCCACGGCGAAAATCTCCAGCGAAATGCTTGACTGTCATCTGTGATTGGCAAAAATAGCTATAGTAGATTCACATCAACCTTGCATTTGATGTCTAGGCCAGTCGCTTATGACGCTCCTGTTTGGCTGTCGATAAGCCAATCACAGGGCTGGAAACTCCCAGTCTCTCTCGAGAGTTCACATAGGTAGGATGTCTGTTCTACCTCTCCAGAGGGATACTTTTGAAAGGAGAGGTGGAACATAGATGCTACCTATGTGAATTCTCAAGAGAGACTGAGAGTTTCCAGCCCTGTGACTGGCTTATCAACAGCCAATCGGGTGCATCGTAAGGGACTGGCATATACATCAAATGGACGGTTGATGTGAATCTGCTATAGCTGATAGGGTCCGCTTACCTCTAGAGTGCTGGAATTAAAAGACTCGCTCGTAGAGAACAGTCTCCGCACTGTAGAAAGTAGGATGGTCAGGGGGCGTGTTTCGACGGTGACCGTCCCTTCCTGGGATCACCCATCCAGATTCTGACGAGAGACGGTGTGTTTCTTCCATCGCTAGGTTATACTCACTCAGACATACTGTGTTTGTGTGGTGTATATATATACGTATATATGTGTGTATACATGTATACCTATGTATAGATACATATTATATATATATATACATAATATTTATATATACATAGTATAGTAATTTTTATATATATATACATATATATATATATATCTATATATATATATATCATATATACATATATATTTATATATACAATACGTGTATATATTATATATATATATATATATATATATATATATATAATATATGCATACACACACACACGCTGCAATAACTGCTAAGGAGGGCGATTTTGTTTATGTCAGTGTTCCGGAGGCTGCCCATAAATATAAACTCCATTTTCTAATGTTATTTGTGTTGAAGCTGTCAAGATGAATAATTGTTCGCGTGGTCTGTGTGGCGTAAGACGAATTGAAAGGGAGAGATGTGGAGATACGTGTGATGCAATTTGTTAACTACACTAATTCATTCTTTGGATTTTTATATGTTTATTAATCTTAGTTTCGTATTTTTTCCCCCCTGTGAATCATCTGCTAGTCATTTTGTTTGTGAATTTTATGTATTTCATCACCGATCCTAGCCGGTAATGGGTTTCCATTGTATCCAATGTCCCGCGTAGATAACTATTATCCAAATATTCATATTCATAAAACACTGAACGTTGCAACTGTATATTTCGGAAACTTCCTTTTCTGTACCCCTGATCACTGGGAAAATGTGAACATATGTTACAGGTGTCTATATATATATATATATATATATATATATATATATATATATATATATATATAATATATATATATATGCAAAGCATATGTAGGTGTGGCAGTACGTCGCTGATGGGATGTAAGTGATGTTCTGGTAACTTTTACAAAATTCTTTTATTCTTCAATAATCTTTGTGTTGAGATTCGTTGGTTATTTTATTTTTTTTGCACAGGATATGACGTCTGTTATCCAATTTTGCATTCAACAGAGAGTGCTGTTCGTTTATCAGTAAAATGCTGTATTCATTTTAATCAGGCTTAATGGACTCTTTGTGCATTGTTTACCCTTATTTAATTCACTGAATGTACACCTTGTAGCAGCAAGTTCTTGCTATCACATTTAGATAACCAATTTCGATATCCACGGTTCATGCATTTCTGTACCTGATCCAGTTAGGTAGTATGGATAATTATATTATATATATATATATATATATAGTATATATATATATATATATATATATATGTATATATATATATATATATGTATATATATAAATATATGTATATATATATATATATATATATATATATATATATAGTGTGTGTGTGTTTGTGTGTATGAGTGAGTGTACATAAACTGTATATGTGTATGTGTAATACTGTGTAGGAATCGGTCCTCTGCTGTTAGCAGAATCCGTTGCTCGGAGTTAGAAGTTGTAGACATGCTCCCATGTATCAAATTAATGTGTAGAAATATTCGTGAAAGTTTCTCGATTGTTGTTCGTAAACAACGAATTTTACTATTCTTTTATTTTGTCGTTTTGCAACACTTTCTATTTAAGGATTTCAGTGTTGTCTAGGATTGCGTATTATTTCACCCATACCACTACGACTACTTCTACTTGTACTATTGCTCCACTTAATAACAATGATAATAATAATACTAATTTTTATTATTATTACTGTTGTTATTTCTGGTATTCTGCTACATAGCTTGCAAATACTTACATCTTCAAGATTTCCCTGTTTTTATGGATTTAAAATATTTATATCTCGGGCTCGAATCATCAGGCAACAGATGAATGATTGCTTCAGTTAAGAAAAGCCTGAAAATTGGCATACAAATGCGGGACTTATGGTGGGAAACGGCAAAGAGAGGACTGTTCTATCTTCCGACCGTTGTGTTCAGTTATGAAACCGCTTAACCATTTTTGAAGACGTCAGAAACTTAAATTTCAATAGTTCTTATTATACCTGTCTGTGCAGTGAATGCTTCAAATCAGCGAAACAGAACCGTAAAGTGAATGTCAACATATTGGTTTGGAATTGTCAATCTTTGATGTAGTTGAGAATCATCCAGTTTGAAGTTCCAAGAAAAATGTTTGTGAGTTCTTAAGATTTGGCAAAGAACATTTACTAAACAGTGCAGTCGCAGATTGTCGGTGTGACAGTCATTGTGTGAGTGAAGTAGGGGCTTGGCGGGTGGGTTAAGAGGCTATAGCGCCCTCGGAGCACGGGCCAAATTAGCAACCACAGAAACGATTTTGAGTGTCTGCAATAGAGACGAGGTAAAGGTGGTGTCATCCATCAAATAGATCGCTTTATTTCGTTCTATAAGAGGGGAGACTAGACGAAGCACCCTAAATGCATCGACGAAATGGAGGGAAAAAAAGAAGATAGATGTAGTTATCTGAATAAGCTCTCCATTACAAGTTTGGATAGGTCTTTAACAATGAAACCCGTAGAAAGGAGTGTACCGAAAGATTAGTAGAAAAACATTGCCTTAACGTATTAAACTTATCTAAAAGAGAAATGTCCCACTTAAATGACAACTTGATGATCAAAGGTGGACTACCAATAGAGAAATGTGAAGAAAGGAAGGGTAAACTTTCAGAACAATCGTGGAGCAAGACTTATTTTTAGTTGGCAAACCATCTCCAAGTGCATCTTGTAATTCGATAACCTTGTTTACTCACCTTTTTTCCACCCTTCTGAAAACACTTCTCTGCTGGACATCTTAATTTCTTCCTTAAATCCACGCTTTTGAATTTCTTCTTGAAGCGCTGCGTCACTTTTATGTAATTTTCTTACCCTTGCCCGTATTATATTTTTTTCATTCTTTCCCTTCCGCCTTCATCCTCTTCAGAAAGTGATTTCTTCTTTCTTCATAAATACCCGTACTTCAGCGTGACCCTCTTGTGTGACTGTACAAGCAAAAATTCCCTACCTCTTGAAGGACACTGCCCTCCTCGTTCCTCAAATATATTATATTCTTCTACTTCTGCTCCTGTATAGTTAACCAATTCTTCACGCAGTCCTCCCTATTACGAGACTTTTTTTTTTCCTTTTAACCTCTTCAAATTCAATTTAATGACACTCACGTTCATACTTCCAACCTTTCCTCTCCCATTGGAACTACCTCCTATTTGCTCTGACTCTTCGAACACGTCATAAACGGAGGCCTTCCGCCAATATTGTTTGGGAAAAATCTAAACTGGGATCAAAGGATGACCCATCGACTCTTCGCCACGATATTCTTCAGCATATATCCTTCAACATACTCTCGTCTCCTGCATATTAACACGAGCCAGCAGACGTATTTTGTTTTGATTCTTTTCTTTGTTAAAGGTGTAGTATGCTCGGGATAAGTCCATTTTGTGAAATGTGTATTCAGTAGTTGGATATTATTGGGACGTGATTATTTGCGTAGTATTGCTCAGTAGTATTGTTTACAAGGAACTTGTAAACAACAGATACAAATATAGGATAGAAAATCTACTTTATTATATATATATATATATATATATATATATATAGTATATATGTATATATATATATATATATATATATATATATATATATAGATTATGTTTGTACACAATCGCGCGCTCTTACGCGTACACACGCACACAGACACATAAACACACACACATATATAAATATTTATTTATATATATTGCATATATTTTATGTGTATGTAGTGCATGCATCTATGTATAAACCAACTTTACCTACATTTATATTCCAACCATATATATATATATATATATATATATATATATATATATATATATATATATATATATATATATATATATATATGATATTATCGTACTGTTTCAAAATAAGGTCATATTCGTTTTAAGCAATCCTAAATTTCATCATCGGCCCGAAAGTTAATTACAGAACATTCAAGTTCAGTGTTCAGTTCGGTAAAAGTGAAAAAAAAAAGGTGGTGGGGGGGGGGGGGGGCGCTGGTTGACCTCGAATGAGTTTCATTTAAACTCTCCGACGGAATGAGGGAACCACCGACCTGAAAGCGTATTCGTACTTGGCATCAGAGTAAAGAGATAGTTTTTTTTTTTTTAGAGGATATTCGAAAGGGGAACACACGCTGTATATCTATGAGTATATATATATATATATCTAATATATATATAATATATATATATATATATATATCTTTACATATATATATATTATATGTGTTTTTGTATTTTTCTTATATAAATATAAATTATTTATGTGTTTTTTATTTTCTGTATATATATTTGTATATATACTTATACATTATACTTAATATATATATATACTATATATATATATACAGTATATATATTTATTTGTATATATTTAATACATATATACACAAATATATATATATATATATACTATATATATATATATACATACATACATACATACATACATACATACATACATATACACATATATATGTGTTTGTCTATATTTATAGACGTATCTGTGTTTGTGTACAATTTAGTACATTATGTATGCTGTGTATAATCTTGTACTTTATGTTTGCAAAAATAAGCAGGTTGCATCAGATAGTTGCACACCCAACATTCTTTCCTAGAGAAAGTGGAAGTAAATAATAAATTAAGTTCTGTTATGGCGGCACGTAAAAATTTTCCTTTTTCTGTTTTTTTCTTTTTGTTTTTTTTTTAATTCTAGACCTCATGTCTCTTTAAAGGAAGATAGGCAGGAAAAAGAATTAAGAGCCCCCTCCTTTTAGGTATGCAACTTTAACTATGTCGTCATCCAAGATTGAAGTACCTTAGTGGTGCACGATCGGTTTTATCGGTATTTTTATATATTATATCTTTACCTATAAATATATATATCTGTATACACATATGTAATGTTTGCATATATATATATATATATATATATATATATATATATATATATATAATATATATATATACACATATATATATACATATATATACATATAATTGATTCATTTATGTATATATAAATATATATATATACATATATACATATATATACTATATATATATATATATATATATATATATATATATATATATATAGTAGTAGAGAGAGAGAGAGAGAGAGAGAGAGAGAGAGAGAGAGAGAGGTTACTTCCGAGTTATTGTAGAAAATGCTTACGTTGAATGATGTACTTCTTGCTGGGAATGTTGAGAAGAGACTGTTTGCATGGATTTTGGAAGTTTGGAGGTCGATTCGAACAGATATTCGAGTGTGTGAAGTGGCCTCTACAATGGAAGTTTTCTGTATGGATGCTTTTCCACGATTCAACATTACAATAATAGCTGTGTGTGTGATTGTGTAGTTTTTGCGCATATACATTCCGGTACCTTTCTTTAATTTTAATTTTAATAAACAATATCAGATTTGTATTTTTAAGTTATTTCCAGTTAACAGAAACATGAGCAAGCAACTGCACAGACATAGCTGCAGTTAAAACATTTTTCGAGTTGTACTTAACATTCTTTGAAATTGTACTTGACATTCTTTGAAATTTTTTATTGCCCAGTTTAAATGAATATTCTCGTTCACTGAGAGTCTATGGGGCGTGAAAAGGAAGATCGTAGCCAAATGGCACAGCGCTTATATTACTTAATAAATTGTTAACGTTTCTTTTAATTTTATATCTAGTGAACTGGAACTGTCAATGGCTGATGATCATGTTTCCTCTTGTATATAAGAGACTATAGTTGATTCACATCTCCGATGCATCTGATGTCTAGGCCAGACCCTTACGACGCTCCTGATTGCCTGTTGGTAAGCCAATCACGGGGCTGGAGACTCAGTCTCTCGAGAAAGTTTACACAGACAGGATGTATGTTCCACCTCTCCTGAAAGACGTATCCCTCAGGAGACGTGGAACATACATCCTGCTTATGTGAACTCTCGAGAGAGACAGAGTTTCCAGCCCTGTCATTGGCTTATCAACAGCCAATCAGGAGCGTCGTAAGGGACGGGCCTAGACATTAGATGCACGGGTGATGTGAGAAAAGTGTAGTGATTCCTTCCTGCTAATCGTACAGGCGTGATTTCCATCAATTTTGGTGGTCATAATAGTCTGTCAGGCTGCTCATATCCCCTAGCATGGAGATGAGGCGCCGTAAATTGCCCGGGAAGTGTGCGATAGAAATTGCGTATAAAGCCGGAGCTGTATTGCGCAGCGTGCAAGAAGAGGACTGGCGGAGGGGCGGGATGAGGTGACAAGTGTTCCCTTCTAATGAAGGTGTCAAGCGCACCCCGCCGGCTATTGTCCATGACTGTGAAATATTATCAGCAGATGCCTTCCTTCCTTCCTACCTTCCTTCCTTCCTTCCTTCCATCCCTCGATGGAGGGAAAGAGAAGATGGGGGAAACGTAGTAGGCAGAGAGGGAGTAGTGAGTGCATACGAAGAAAGTGATCGAGTTAAAGATTGTGCGGTGTGACGGGCATAATGAATGTGGGACGATACGTTTGACAGACAAATAACTCTCGTCAGCGAAAGGCGCAGGGAGGTAAGAAGAGAGAGAGAGAGAGAGAGAGAGACAGAGAGATAGAGAGAGAGAGAGTAGAGTGAATGAGAGAGAGTGCCACGTTACGTGACGGAACTAATATTCCGGCTTCCCTGATTTGCTTTTATCTTTTCCAGGAAGGGCGTTACCCAATTTGATCCATTGCTGCTTAGGAATTGACTGCAGTTCAGGCTTTCGAAATGCGAACATTGAGGGCGTAGCATAAGTTTGCACGTGGTAGATTTGATGGAAAGGAACTCGGGTGTTTGATTTGCAGGGAAAGTAAAATGCCAGATTTTTTATTATGAAATTCAGCTCGTAGATTTTTTTAGTTTTTTATTTTTTGGTCGTTTTTTCGTGTAAATTTACCATCACGCGAAAGAAATATTGGCTGTTGCGATTCTAGGGTTATTAAACTGCAGCTGTTTTAGCAGACTTGATGTTAGCATTAATGCAATATTGATATCAAGACACGATGGGATTCTTACTGATAACCGAAAGATTTTAAATGAACGGACATTGAAGTAGACACAATACCTCTTGTTTTGATTTTATGTTACATTTCCGTCGTCTGATGTCATGAGCCTCTTTACAGGAACAATCTAAAGTTTGGCCACAGTAGACTACAGTTATGGATTTTACATCTTGGTTATAACTGTAGCATTCTTTCATTTCATGAAGTAACATGTGGTTTGCTTTTCAGTTTCCGTTTTCAGTTCATTTTTTTTTTTTTTTTCAGTAGAACGAATGTTTCGGTATGAATGAATTGACGCGCAGTTTTCTCTCAATTTCAACCTTTCATTTCGTCTGTTGGTTTCTTTCAGTAGAACGAATGTTTCGACAACATACAGTTTATATATTTATATATATATTATATATATATATATATATATATGAGCAATAATCACATTACCGTGATTCATATACATACATCGAGCTAGAAATGTCCTTTAATATCTAATGCCCTCTTCCAATCGGAAATTAATACAATTTCATATATGCTAACCGCCGAAGGGGAATTTTTTAGTCGAATTAGATATTAAAGGACATGTGTAGCTCGATTTATATATATATATATATATATATATATATATATATATATAGAATATATATATTATATATATATATACAGACATACATACATACATACTTGATGGTACCTTATCTAAAATTACGCATGCAATAAAAGTTCAAAGAATTTGTTATCACTCTTTTCATCCCAGCTGTGTAACAAAGCGCTGCGCAGTAAGATACCCCCTGGCTTGTTCGACGCCTTTATAATCGACAGCTGTTTGAAAGAATATGCAGCAGCAGCATCAGTAGAGAGTCTGCTTCCCATATCATAAGGAGACGTCCCCCTGTTACAGGAATTCCCCTCTGCGATATAATATCCCGCATTGCTTCTCATAACTAATTGGCTGTATTAGGGGTGAGACAGCCGTCGTGATGATCGCTTGAGATACGCCTCTTACCAGATCAGGGTAAAGTGAATGATGGTGGGGTTTAGGGAGAGAGAGAGAGGAGAGGAGAGAGAATTACCTATAATTCTTTACTGTCATGTCGAATGCTTTATTGATGTCAAGGGAGAGAGAGAATAAGAGAAAGCAGAGAGAGATAGAATTATTTTCATCCATTTATTCATGTCTTTTGTTTTGTTTCAGGTATGTGTTCTTTACTGGTTTCCAGAAGGGCGCACGTGAGTACATTAGTGATTCACTGTTTGTCCTCTTTTGCTTTGTTTCCCTAAAAACTGCGGATGATGTTGGTAAGGCGTGATCGGTATGTTCTTGACCTGCCATCTCGGTAGCCGTAAGTTCGATTCTCGGGCATTCCATTGAGGAGTGAGACATGTGTATTTCTGGTGATAGAAGTTGACTCTCGTCTGGTTCAGAAGTCACGTCAAGCCGTTGGTCCCTTTTCTGAATAACCACTGGTTCCATGCAACGTAAAAACACCTTACAAACAAACAATTTATATATTTTTTTTAAGTACTGGTAATCTTCTTAGGCACGAAGATATGCTAATTCAATTGTAGTCCACATAGGAAAATGAAAAGTTTTTTTCTTAGTAAAGGCCGAACAGTTTCCTCCTCCTAGTGACTTCTTCTTGGAGCGTTTATTAAGGAAAAACGCTCCAAGAAGAGGTCCATTGGAGGGCGAAATTGTAGGGCATTTTCTAAGAAAAAAAACTTCATTTTCCTATGTGGACTACAATTGAATTTTTTGTAAGCTCTCAGACTAATAAAATCTTCTGTAAGTGGGGTATTTGCACAGACTGGTAGATAACGTTATGTGGAGTTTAGACTTTTTCATGATCTAGACTTTATACTCGTACATAATGAATTATGAGTCCTTTTGGGATTTTGCTAAATCGTACTTGCTTATTCTAAAGAGAACGATTATTAGATTCAGGAACTATGGAGGCAGAGAACACAAAACTCAGGAAGTTAAGATTGTGAAGATGCGATGAAACCAGTTGATTCCTGAACTCGCTATGTCCCTTTGTACCTGGAATTGCTACTCATGACGTGGACAACGAAGCCGGGAGAGTGGAACCGGCTCACGGTCGAGAGGTTGTCGAGAGCAGCGTGAAAAGTAATACCAGTAAAATAACTGGAGGGCTGTAGACTTATGATGGAGTTGAAATTAACCCAAGTTTGAAGGTAGTAGGTAGAAGCTTAAGTTGTGTCAAGTTTAAACTAAGAGCCGGATTACTTTTTAACCCGAAGGGCTTTGATTCAATTAGAAACTTGTGAAAAACTGATTCAGTTTCTCTAGTACAGTACTCCATACAAGCAACGATAAAAGTTTTATGTAATTTGGAGCTGTCGACCATTCGAGATTGGAAGATCTATGTTACTAAATTGTTCTTCACGTTCCTCTCTCTTCTTCTTCTTCTCTTTTTTTTTTTTTTTTTTTTTTTTTTTTTTTTTTTAATTGGGTAAAACCCACCAAATCTTCAATCGATACAGAATTTCCCCAGCCGAGACAAGACAACCCTTTCCGCAAAAAGAAAAGAAAAAACATTATTGCCAATTATATTGTACCGCAAATATGGAGTCGTAGTGGTACAATGTAGATTCAACATGAAAACTCCGACATTCTTAATTTGATCAGGTTTCTAGCGGAACATAATTCCTGTAATTCCTCTTGGAATGTTTCTTACATTTCTTAATGAAGGAATTTTCCCAAATGAAAGCTTTAGGTGATCCAAATGTAATAAGCACAGCGAAAGCTGAATCGATATGAATATAGCGTTCCGTATGTTTAGAATAAAAGTAGTACATCAGCCAGGTAAAGAACTCACCTTACTTCCTAGAATCAGAATCAGTCCTGTCGTATATATATATATATATATATATATATATATATATATATATATATATATATATATATATATATATATATATATATATCCAATCCCAAATTACCTTTGATTGAGATTAATGCAGAAACCGATACTGAACCACTGAATTCAGACAAGACAAGTTTTGTATACCACCATTAGAGGAAGAAAGGCAAAATGCAAAATGAATAGGTATACCATTTCAGAGAAACGAAGAGAGGAAAGGAAGTAATGTAGAATTATAGGCATGGTAAGAGAACGTAAGATGATTTGTGGAAATTCAGATGCGTGTGCGACGTAAATCCAAAGATATGATAATAAACATCCATCCGCGTGATATAATGAGAGGGTACAGGGAGGTAGGTTTTGGCGTCTCCCGACATACACCGCAGATACACCGTATATATATGTATATATATATATATATATATATATATATATATATATATATATATATATAGAATATAGGCATGCATATATATTTCACTGACAGACGTATTCATTTGTTCATTATGTGTGTGTGTGTGTATATATATATATATATATATATATATATATATATATATATATATATATATATATAGAGAGAGAGAGAGAGAGAGAGAGAGAGAGAGAGAGAGAGAAGAGAGAGAGAGAGAGGGAGAGAGAGAGAGGTAGCAAGGGCGAGTGTGCTTACACATCATAGATGTGGTGTATGCCATAATTATAAGACAGACAGCAAGAGACTCACAGGAGTGATGCAGGTCTTTTCGCACTTTACTTTTCTCTATGGCCTAGAGTATTAACTGTCGAGGAATCCAATAAATATTTCATATTTGCCAAAGGTTATGCCTGAATTCGCAATTTGTTGAAAGAGCGCAATATTCCTGGGCCCATAGCAATATAGCTGATGCATATACTGTAAGTAGCTTAAATGTTGGCGTAGAATGATTGGGTATAAGTACTGCAATTCGTGATTATTATATATATATTTTGGGTGCAAATGTGCTACAGGCCACATAACTCGCTACTTACTATATATATATATAATATATATATATATATATATATATATATAGATATATATATATATGATATATATATGTATATTATACACATATATCTGCATAGATAGATAGATAGATAGATAGATATAGTACATATATATAGATCGATAGATAGATAGATATATATAGTAAATATACATATATGTGCGTATGTATGTATGTAAATCATATATGTTTATATATTCATGTATTGTATATATATATATATATATATATATATATATATAATATATATATATATATATATATATATATATATACGCACACATAGACGTGTCATATATAACTCTGATTGCGTGCACCTTCCTGCGAAATGTGTACCCCTAGCGAATATATACCCAGATTTACTCTTACATACCAAATGGGCAGCTTATTCTCAACCCTTTATCGACGTAATTCGGTCATATGTACATACTCGTACATACGTTGTGTTCCCGAAGCGTAGTGAAAAAATATTGGCCATCTTTTTTTGGGGGTAATTTTGCTCCTAAAAGCCGCTCCCTGTGCGTTGCACAAGCTAAACTGAGCAGTCTAGTCACTCAAGTGCCATTGGAAAATGGTGTTAAGTTCAAAAGTGGCATGAGCTTTGCGAAATCGTTCGTCATGTCTGCCTTTTAAGGTTGGGCTGCTTTGCAGCTCGCTGATCATTGATATTACTTGTTTCTGATTATTTGCTTTTCTTTTTGATGCGCCTCGTCAAGATCGTTCGTTGACTGGAACTGCCTTTTTTGTTATGAGTGTAACTCAGACTTTATGTTTCGTATGCTGTGTTTTACGGTAATGTTGAATATAAATAAATAAACACAAATTTTTATTTTTATATCTTATTAAACAAATGTCCGGTATATGTTTTTGTTTAAAATGATTAGTCAGTAAAGTCCCCGGAAGAGGCCTGTTGGAAGGCAAAACTACTGGAACACATTAAGAACTTATTTCGTGTTTCCTCTCTTATTTCTGGTTCGTCTTCATTGTGGAGTATATCATGTGTTTTTATGTATACGTGTGTATATATATATATATATATATATATATATATATATATATTTATATATATATATGTGTGTGTGTGTGTGTCTGTGTGTGTATATATATATATATATATATATATATATATATATATATATATATATATATGCTTAAAAAAATCACAGTAGATGCACGTGACTTCATTAAATAAGCGAATACCACAGGAAAATGATAGGTAGAAATCCAAGCGCTTTCGTCTTTACTAAGACATTTTATGTGCTTGTGTGTTTGTGTGTGTGTGTGTGTGTTTGTGTCAATAATTGAAAAATAATTTTGTTTTCGTTACTCCCACTGGATGATGAAGTTAATGCTCACCCATTTGGGATTATCTTTTCTTAGATACTTAGATGTATAGTACGTCAGCGAATTCTGGCATAAGGACAGGGATGTACTGATTTGTTTCATTTCACTATTGTCGGCTTAAAAGTGCACACTTGATCCGCAACTTAGGATATCTTCATTTTCATAATTTTGATTTATGAATTTTGACCAAGTTATTCTGTATAAGGTTTAAATTGAAGATGATTTGACAATTCCATTTTTATTATTTTTTACTTTTTAAGATTGGTCAGTTTCCTAGGTCTTGATACGGTAACGAATTTACAGGCCACCTTAGATCGAGCCTTGAGAGAGAGAGAGAGAGAGAGAGAGAAGAGAGAGAGAGAGAGAGAGAGAGAGAGAGAGAGAGAGAGAGAGGGGGGGGGGTTGTTCATATTGGGGAGGTGTCCCGCTTTATTGAAGGATAGCGATAAATTATGTATCTGAAAAAGTTAGAGAGATTAAAGTCTTTATAAAGGGGAGTTGGAGCATATTATGGTAAAATTTGTGTGGAAGTTTAAACGGTAATTTATCGGAGTTTATGGAGTTTATTTTTTATTCTTATAATAATCATAGTTACTTTTATGAGTGTTTTTCTTGGCTTCATTGATATTCATGTGACTTTTAAATAGTTGCCATTGTTGCACCATGGCCATTATGTCAAGAATTACTCTTTATCTGCATTGCTCAGAATGTAAAGAAGGGTTGAATATTTTATTATGACTAATATAAAGTAACAATCATAACTTCACTAAAAACGATGAATTCGCAATGCTGAGACGTCATTTTTTTTTATTGAACTGAATGCATATTTTTAGTGACTGCGACATTTTCCAAGGCATCTGATACTGGTACAGTTTCAAAATATACTGTCTGAGGATCGAGAACCTTCCTTTCAAACGAGCATTTAGAGGAAGACGTTTTTGTAGAAGTAATTCTTAAAAAAATTATATGTATAGACCTCAATACAGGAGTGATATTCGAACCCCAAATTGAAAATTCTTTGAAGAGAAATGATAAGGAAACGAACATGAGTTTTTATCCGCCCTTTTTTCATATGTATAGAACTCAACACGGAGTTTGTAGGGAGCTCCATCAGTTCCTGATAGGAATACGACCCAGGAATTATGCTAGGTATCCGTGCAAAGTCACATGTTGTGTTGTCGTAACGAGAACATGATTGGTTTTCCAATAAAAGAGGGGAGAGAGAGAGAGAGAGAGAGAGAGAGAGAGAGAGAGAGAGAGAGAGAGAGAGATTGCTTGAATCACTTGAACGGCTTCAAATTGATGCAGCTGATATGACTTCCTTTCATGTTCGCTGTTGTTAGGTTGTTGATCTTTTTGGCTGAACACTTCCCGTTCTTATGTTGTTTTTCCTTCTTTTCCGGCTTCTTACGGAACCTTCTGTCTCGTAGATTACCCAGTGCTAGATTTTTTTTTTATCAAAGGGGAAAACAATATAAAAGATTTAAAATCCGTTATGATTCTCGCGCGGTATTTTAAAAGCCATTCTCTTCGTTGTCATTCGGTATCATGCTCGTAACGGACCCGTGTGAGCTGTAGCTCTCTTCCTGTTGTATGCGGCTAACAGCAATATCGGCCGTAGGCGGGTATGCCGTCAGTGCACCTCATGCGGTGCACTATAGGCATTATTTGAGGTTCTTTGCAGTGTCCCTTCGGCCCCTAGCTGCAACCCCGTCCGTTCCTTTACCGTACCCCTTTTCATATTCTCTTTCCTTCATCTTACTCTCCCCCGTCTCCTAACAATTGATTCATAGTGCAACGGCGAGGTTATTCTCCTTTTACACATTTCAGCCATTTTACTGTCAATTTCTGTTTCGGCGCTGAATAACCTCATAGGTCCCAGTTCTTGCCCTATGGCCTAAATTCTGTAAACAATTCCGTACATACATTAATGTCGAATACTCCGTTGGGATATGATCCAGAATGTACGCAACCGAGTAGGGTCTAGGTTTAGAAGAGCCACCATCCCTTAGTTTTATTTAGACATGTATCTTTTACTCGTTTAAATCATCGAGCCTGTCAGTCGATAGGTCTTTTGTTATACAGCTGTTTGTGATTGAAGGGAAAATTGCGATATCCTTTTTAGCCCGATGAATTTTGTCAGTCATATATAGAAAAATCTTTTTAAGGATGGATTTGTCTGTTTGTAAGTATTTAAGGAAGCGAAGCTGTTGAGAAGAGGCTTTGTTCTCGTGTGTGGCTTAAGAAAAAAGCTAAAAGGGTGGAAATATGAACATACGTAGAATTGGTAAAAGAGGATATATCAGCGTTTTGAGGTATCTGTTTTTGAGGAAATTCATGGATGGGGAAGGAAGGACTCGAGGAAAGAGGGTATGTATAATTCGACAATGTAAATATGGAGAAATGGAGGAATAATGAGAAAGGGTGAGAGAGCTACGGGAAAAGAAGGAAGGTTCTCGAAGGGCAAGAGAGAGAGGGGATGGCGCAGTATACGTGTGTAGGGGTTTCAACGGACTGCTGATGGTCGTTTCGTCTAAGGTTATGATGCTGCTAATGTTACGAAAACAGAGCAACCAACATTTTGTGTAACACACATTTGTATATATATACATACATACATATATCATATATATATATATATATATATATATATATATATTATATATATATGTATATATATATACAAATGTGTGTTATATAAAATGTTGGTTGCTCTGTTGGCCGACTTGATAACGTCACTAGGCCGTCCTGATTTCGTTCCCGTCCACTGGACAGTGGTTCGATCCCATGAGGGGACGAAATTATTATCAACTAAAAAAAATTCCCCTTCGGTACATATATGAAATATATCAATTCCGAGGTAGAGCGAATTAGATATTAAAGGACATTTGTAGCTCGAATGATCTATATGAATCACGGTGATGTGATATATTATTTATACTCTATATATATATATGCAGTGGGGGTTGGATATCGATTGTAATTTGTAATTACAAATACCTGGGTTCGAAAGTGATTTGCAAGCAAGGGATCGGCATTCGACTTATACCTCACTTGTTGGCCGAGTCAGTGATGTCACTGAAGTCCTGGTTTCTCCTCTATCCGCTGGTTCGAATCCACGAGAGGACGAAATTATTATCAACTAAAAAAGCTCCCTTCAGTTAACATATATGAAAATATATTAATTCCGAGGCAGAGCGACTTGGATATTAAGATATTAAAGGACATTTGTAGTTTAATGCATGCATATGAATCACGGTGATGTGATAAAAATTCATAATAATATATATATATATATATATATATATATATATATATATATATATATATGTGTGTGTGTTGTGTGTGTGTGTGTGTGTGTGTGTGTGTGCGCGCGTGTGTGTGTGGTGTGTGTGTGTGTGTTCAATATATTATGCTGAGGCACATTACACCACGTAATGGCATAGTAAATCTAAATTGGTTCTCTCTTTACGAGTAACGGAAGTAAGACTTCTCCGCAGTGCATTCCTACCCAAGTTCCATCATCATTTTACGATCAGCGCAAAATGCAGCGGACGCCTTTAACTTTGCTTGCGATGCCTGCCTGCTTGCGTCGAATTTATTGCACCTGCAAAACCCCTTTTCGAAATATTCCAGCCACGATGGTTCCGAAGTTTGCAATCCTGGCGTCTTAAGAAAGACTACAATCGGTGAGAGAGAGAGTCAGAGAATTTCTCAAATGTCAAAATGATGCGAAAATGTCTTAAATGTCAAATTATACGAAAATGTCTTAAATGTCAAAATGTTGTGTAAATGCCTTAAATGTCAAAATAATGCGAAAATGTCTTAAATGTTAAAATGATGCGAAAATGTCTTAAATGTCAAATTGATGCGAAAATATCTTAAATGTGAAAATGTTGTGAAAATGCCTTAAATGTTAAAATAATGCGAAAATATCTTAAATGTTAAAATGTTGTGAAAATTCCTTAAATGTCAAAATAATGAGGTAAATTTTAAATCTCAAAATGTTGCGAAAATGTATTAAATGTTAAAATGTTGTGAAAATTCCTTAAATGTCAAAATAATAAGAAAATGTCTTAAATAACAAAATGTTGCGAAAATGTCTTAAATATCAAAATGATGTGAAAATGTCTTAAGTGTCAAAATGATGCGAAATTGTCCTAAATGTCTAAATCATACGACGAAAATGTCCTAAATTCAAGAAGATATAGTTAATAAGATTTGTAAGGGACTGTTTCATTTCAGTTTAATTAACGACAGAATTCCTCTTTAGGTGATTTGGCTTATGCTACATGCTGGCAAGGAATTACTCTTACAAGACACGCCAGTAATGAGAGAGAAGAGAGAGAGAGAGAGAGAGAGAGAGAGAGAGAGAGAGAGAGAGAGAATCTAATAGTTACTTTTAATTTAGAAAAATTTCGTACTATGTTTATTGAGATTTCTTTATCCTTTGAGTGATTTTCGGCTGGATTTAAACTTAACTGAACCTTGCTCAATATTTGTCGAAGTTCCTGAATGTTTTGTGCATATGTGTTCGAGTGTATATATGTATATCTGTGTGTGTATGTATGTAGTATGTACGTATATTTGTTCCACTGTATGTATAAGTGGCAACTCCATTTGTGTGTATAATACACACACACACACACACACACACACACATATATATATATATATATATATATATATATATATATATATATATATATATATATATATATATACGAACCACAAATGTCCTTTAATATATAATTCGCTCTACCTCGGAATTAATATATTTTCATATATGTTTAACCTCGGTTAAACATATAGTGATATATTAATTCCGAGGTAGAGCGAATTAGATATTAAAGGACATTTGTAGTTCGATATATGTATATGAATCACGGTAATGTGATAGACTTATATATATATTTTATATGTTATATACATAACTTGTGCCACGCCCTACGCCAAGTCTGGCTGACTGAATTCCCTCTTTTGACCTGCACGTGATGGAAAAATGACCAATGTCTGAAGTTAAGCATTTAGAGGAAGAAAAGTTCTAACAAGGTTTCTGTTTGCCATCCTGCGGGAAATTCATTAGTGTTACACCGTGAGCTGTAAGGTTCGACATATATATATATATATATATATATATATATATATATATATATATATATATATATATGTATATATATATATACTATTATATATATATATATATATATGCACATATGTATATATATATATATATATATATATATATATATATATATATATATAGATATATATATATATTTAGTGGTGTGAGCGTGTATGTTTGTGTGTGGCATTGTTACTATGAATCATTATTGATGTCAAAAAGCATACATAAGTATCGGAGATGCACTGACATTCTATATGTTTGCGAGTTTCTCCCTTCTTTGATATGACCTATTATAGCCCCGTACTTCCTTCAATATTCTCTCCAAAACCGAGGGGATATTCCAAAGTGGATTTCTGCTCACTCTCATATTGAGAGACTTATCTTGGATCTCGAATCTTCTTTTATTTATCAGTAATATAAAAGTTCTTATACCATCTACAATATTCATCTTCATTTGCTATTGCTTACCAGTTTCAGCTACCTTGGTATCTGCTGTAAGTCTTTGCTATTTTATTATCCACAAGTCAAGGTTCTGGGCGGGTGTGGCTATTCCCAGGGGATTGTGCTGGGTAGCAAGTCCAGCTGATTTTTGAATAATGAAATGGGAGTGAAGTGGAATCAGTGCTTCGGAAGTATTTTTCAACTTGAAATAATAAAAAAATCATTTTGGTATCAGGGCCTACCTTCTGGACATATTAAGTTCACTTAAGATGTAGTTATACAAAATCCTTAGAAAAAAATCACAATTAACCATGCCTGAATGGATAGTATAAGCCATCTAAGAGTGGGTAAGTTCAAAGAAAGGCCACGTGGTTGGAAATGTAAGGGCTCTGCTCCAACCCTGCAGATGTGGCCCCTTCAACACGCGGTGCTTTGGAGAAGAGGTGGGCTATTGAAGTCGTTTGTCTTAACTATGTACTAATGACCTTGTCATGAGCTATCCTCATGAGGAGCCATTTCTTCGAACCAACACGTGCTTGGGATTCATTTCACCCTTGTAGTGTTGTATAGGAGATAAGATGCCCTTTGTGTAGCACAAACACTGTTAGCTGAAAAGAATTGCGACCGAGTTTACAAAAAATGGTACATGTGGTACTTCCTTGTAACTCATATTATTCGCGGACGTTCAGCATCTTTCCTTTTTATTTCAACATATGTTATATATAATATGTCACTTCGAGGTCAGGAAAGCCACTTATACTTCAGCCTTCAGAGGGTGTGTACAGCTCGGTCCTTGATCAAACTTAAGTGATTATTTCTATGTAACTTTTAACTTCCGTTCGCAACTTAAGCCTCCTCAGGGTCTTTCAGTTACTTGAACTTTGAGTAGGTTAACTTCTCAAGCCATAGGTATGGGCATATATATTAGTTGTTTGCATCGAAGACGGATCTCGTTAAGTCCCCTTTTACCGACTGTAATTGTATCTTTAGGGAACTTGTGAAATTTAATCTGAAAGTTCTGTTTTTACAGCCTTTTTTTATCGTTTTTATGTGCAGTTCCAGAAAGTAATGAGATATATATGGTAGGCTATTATTTATTTAATTAGAAAACAAAACATATATATAATATATATATATATATATATATATATATATATATATTAGAAAGAAGGAGTCCTAGCCTTCCCCTATCCCATCAAGTCTAAAGCCGCTGCTGGTTGTGACGACCTTAGTCT
This sequence comes from Macrobrachium nipponense, assembly GCF_015104395.2. Lineage (NCBI taxonomy): Eukaryota > Metazoa > Arthropoda > Malacostraca > Decapoda > Palaemonidae > Macrobrachium > Macrobrachium nipponense. The sequence continues at coordinate 32,445,661 of NC_061106.1, forward strand.
ACTAAGTACCAGGTATCACTACTAGGTCCACAAAGGCGAAATTGATTTTGACAGAGCATTCTCATACGACCTCTCCCAGGCATCGAACTGGGACCTCTCTTTTTCTTTCTTTCTTTTTTCTTATACATCATCTTGCGCTAATTGGATCTCTCTGCTCTCTCTCTCTCTCTTCTCTTCTCTCTCTCTTTTTTCTTTCTTTGTTTTTTATACAACATCTTGCGCAATTGGAGCTGCTCTTTCTCTCTCTCTCTCACACACACACACAGCCAATAACAAGCAGTTGATGGCTCTTTCTTTTATTCTCTTTTATTCATTCCGGTTTTTTTCAGTAGCCTCTCATTTTTATGTAATCTTCCTCCTTTCCTTTTCTTCTCTCGCACCCACTCTCCCCCTCCCTCGCCCTCTCTCTTTCCCTCCCTCTCCCTCTCCCTCTCCTCCTCCCTTATTCCTTAACGCGTTGCCTTCTCTTCATCAGGGTCGCGTCTGTCTCTCCTGTTTGCCAAAGTCCGGGGCTTCGTAATTAAGCCAATCAACATCATAATACAGCAAGCCTATCCGAACATCCTCTCCCCTCAGTCATCCTCCACCGCCCCCGCCCCTCTCCTGTATCATCTTGCTTCCTTTCTATCCCTTTGCCTTCATTACGCCGTTTTTATTCCGATCTTCCATTGTTCCTGTCACAGGCAGAATGGAAATGCGCTGAAAATAATCCGATTTAGTTGCTCTTTTATATCTTACGTGCTCGAAAATATTTTGCTGCCTTTTTTTTTATTTAACCCAAGCACTGCTAATTAGGATTCATTATGAGGTACACGCCCGAGCTATTTTTATACGAATCTACGTACCATGCTGGAGGTAGAGGTTGGTGATTTAGTTTACATTTTCTGTCGATATTTTTCTTCTTCTTCTTCTGATTTTATTGCAGTTTCATGAGAGACCCTTTTAGTGACTCTTAGGCCCAAATAAATGTAAGTTTATGATTTTAGGGTTACTTTCCAAGCCTTTTTCACATGTTTTTTATTTTCAGAATTTCGTCCCATCCTTGTTAGTCGAGTTTGAATACTCATTGATTATTGGTGTTAGTTCTCTTTTTATGGAAATAGAAATTATACTGAAGGTTTGTTTTGCTACATATGCTATTAAGGAAATAAATTGGATTTTATCTGTAAGGCCCTTACCTTTTACAATAATTGCTGTATTTGTAAATTAATGGTTTTACCGAGTTCCGTAACTTTGTTCCTGGTCGTTTTCAAAGTCACTGATGACTATCTTACTGACGCAGTGCTGACTTTATTGACTCAGACGATGCTGAGTTCTTTCGGTTGCTAAATTAATTAATTTATATGGTTTTTGTGTCATTTTTTTTACTGACCAGCAATGTGGCTTAAGATAAATATATACTTACTATACTTTATTAAGGTATGCATATTTGCACAGACAGTATGTCAAAAAGGTATCCGAACTAAATAAAGAGAAATGAATTATCGATATACAAATAATACATTTAGTATATTTCGACGATACTGAAGTTCTTTATTATTAGCGCAGGGGAGGAATTCATTTCATTTTCTATTTGATAAGGAGTAAGAAAAGTAATGAAATTCAGAAGACATTTGGAATGATTTCACATCTATGAAGGGATAGATTTATTCAGCGACGAAGGAGGTTATCAGATGAGTGAGGGATTTAGAAAACGAAGCATTTCGACCGAAACTCGTATGAATCCGAGAAACATTTGGTCGAAGAATGCAACTGGAAAAGAATGCAGCTGGAAAAGAACGCGGCTGGAACGATGAGGTCTACATGAGTGTACCCTGACATGAGAACGAGAGGATGAAAATGTTATGTACATTCTGTATAAAGATCGTACAACAATTACCATGGTTCTGTGTGGTTTTGAGGTTACAGAGAAAGTGATGGCTAAAAGTGGAAACGTACAATTTTTATATTGGCAAAAAATTCCTTTGGAAAGCCTTTGAACTTGTAGGTAAATCATTTTGGCTTTAGAAAAACTAATGGCGTAAGGGGAAATGTATTTTGGTTATGATGGGATTCTGTTATGGGACACGAGAATGGTTTATTCTTCTTTGGAGTTTGTGATGAGATTTGACAGAATGAGATGTAGCGAGGATGAGACTTTTTCAAGGCATAAAACCTGCCCGTTAGGGTTATTAATCAGATTTTATTTATTTGGGCACCAGGTGGAAGATATGGTAAATTTGAAATTGGAAAAACGGTCAGACATGAATATTTATTTCTTATGATTGTATTTTTTTATCGAAAAAAAAAAATTACGTTAGATGTCTCTAAATAGAGGGGAATATGGGATGAGTGTTCCTGATGATCGACCCTTGAAAGTGTGCCAGACAGATTGCAAAGAATGATAAATGCAATAAATGCGTGGAGCGGGTCTTATACGCAACAGGAGGAATTGGGTTGACCTGTGTACAAAGAGGGAATCTTCGTGAAATATAGGTCGGGTCAAGTGAGCCAAAAATAAAGCCGTCATCAGAGAGGGCTTTTAGCCGGAAAGAAATGGCGAGTGACACTTTTAACAGCCGGTTACAAAGTGAATGACAAAATCGTGATATTAGGCTAACACCAAAGCGGGAAATGTTCTCGTTTTGAAATTTGAATTAGTTTTTGGGTTATGCCATCGGTCGAAAAATCCGACTTTAAAACTGGGAGGTCAGTGTCAAATACAAGTGCTGAAAGAACACTTCTGTGTATTCATACGTATGTATGTGTGTATACGTAACTTCACGCGAATCCACTTGCAGGGAGATATCACAAATAGACAGAAAACTCATTTTTATTCACGTACTTTCACGAAGACGGTTTTCACCTAGTCGTGTAGCTCTGCATTCCCTTCCATTTTTATCAGTCGTTTAGAATACCGTTAAATATTGCATCATAGAATTAGCTTGATGAATGGAATATTTAGTTATGGTGTTGTTAGAAGACGTCCTAAAATCGATTAAATAGAAATACCTATTATTATTATTATTATTATTATTATTATTATTATTATTATTATTATTATTATTATTATTATTATTATTATTATTATTGGAGAAATGAATTCACAGTTATGCAAGCGTACATATATTTTAAAAAACAGATTCCCGAAAGCCCTCTGCAGAGATTTATTTTTGAATTATTAATTATTATTATTATAGGTTGCATCTTAACGTGGACGCTAAAAGTATTCGAAGATGATAATGTAGATTTGAAGTAATGAATTATTGGTAAAATCATTTCCCTTTAAGGAGTCTCTAAATTTATGATGTTTCTATGGAATATAGTTTTCAAGACATATGTTTATTTACTCTTACAATCTTACCGATATCTTTCCTGGAGAATTCTTGGACCTCCATGAACTATGAGCATTGGTGGCTCGTCAAAAGCATTTTATTGATCAGTGTCCTCCTGTAAGTTAATTATTTTCAAGGAAGGAAAATACTTTTTCAATAAAATATCAAGATTTAAAGAAAAATTATTAATTGATTAAACACCACACAGACAGTTATAAAAAATTAACAAATGTTTCGCTACATTTTTCATGGCCTTACGGAATTCTCCGTAATGAATTGATATCGTACGTTATTAGAATGAACTTGTTTTTTCCAGACACGACCGAAATATGTTGTTCTTGTGCATTGATTATGTCTTATATAGGTCATGCTCAGAGTCTGTGAGTTTTTTTTTTTTTTTTTTTTTTTTTTTTTTTTTTTTTTGGGGGGGGGGGGTGATATTTTGCTCTTTGTTTTTCATATTCGATGCGGGTCCATGTAGGCGGTCATATATATAATTTTTCTCCGTTATGAGTAATCTTGGTGTGAATTGCCTTAGCTTTTAAAATCGCTGAAAATTGGGTATTGCTCAGAAAATTTATTAAAGGTTATCTGTATTTTTCAAGCACGACTTTTGTTCTGTATATAGCATCCTTTTCCACTCTGCCGCAGTCGTTAGGAAATGTCTGTAGACACAGACATTAGCCACAGCTGTCGCAGCACGGCATAAGCAATAAGAGTAGACTCCACAGCAGCTTGAGACAGTGAGAATATTGACAGAATTACAGAGCAGACTCGCCATGCTGAAATGGGAACACAGGAACTTAGTAAGATACTGTTTTTATAATAATGAAGTGTGCTACAGATAACAGAAAGTACGTAGGGGTCAAGATATCGTTTCAAGCATGTTTTCTCTAACAGTCTTGTCAGCAGTTGGATCATTGTTGTGGTTGCCATCGAGGTCAGCTATACATAGTCGCCAAAAAATGATGACAGTTTCATTGCAATCATTTTCACATTTCGTAGGACCTTAAAATGAAAGTTTTGTTCACAAGTAAACAATCGTAAGCGGTGCATGGCTAGTTCTGCAGTACTGACTAATGTAATCGGAAGAACTTTGGAATGATTAAAATACAAAATCTCGTAGTACGATTAATGTATTAAAAAATTGGAATTTTAACTGTCTTATTTATTCTGTTTTTATAATTTTTATTAATAGTACGGATGGAAACATGAGTAAATGTATTTAATGCTTGCATGTAAAAGCATATATCTTTTTTTTTTTTTTTTCTCTTCATCAATTGGTCCCCGGGCTTGGCCTCTGGCCTAGACCAGGTACTCCATTTCACCCTGACTCTCGGCCAGCCTGGTTAATCTATTTAATAATAATAAAATTCACGATAATAAATAATAATATATAATAATAATAATAGGACAGTTTGGAAATGAAAAGCTCTGTTTAGACTTAGTCCAATAATTTCAAACTTCTCAGAGAGACGGCTTTGGTCGTTCTTGGAATCATTAAACTCCAGCGATGCCAAAAAAAGAAAAGAAAATTATCCAGAGGCTTTTTATTCAAGATAAATGCTTTGCCACGTTTATGCTACTTCCACTCGGTTGCCTTTATCGAGGCTAAGGGAAAATATGTGTAATTTGTCATGATGTTCAAGAGTGTAATACTAGTTTTTTTTTTTTTTTTTTTTTTTTTTTTTTTTTTATTTTTTTTATACTGTGAAGAGGCGTCTGGCCAAATGGGGATATTGTACGAGAAATGGTTCTGATCCTTGTATCAGTAGAAATAAATAATTATATATCTATATATATATATATAGATATATATATATATATATATAGATATATATATATATATATATATATATATATATATACACACACACACATATGAATGTCATTTTACTGTAACACAACAGTATAATATGAACGATTAAAAAGGCCATAAAACAACTATTTTAACGATGCAACATATATTTCGAGCACTTGAAATATATGGTTGCAACGTTTAAATAGTGTTTTATGGGCCTTTTATCTTCTTATATATATATATATATATATATATATATATATATATATATATATATTATATATATATAAAGTTTCTCGATTTTAGAATTCTCCCTCCAAAAGCAAGAAGGTTGAAAAGGAAAGCCTGATGTAGGGAGTGGCACCTCGGTGATTGTTATTATTGTTGCCGATGTCCCTGATGGAATATTGATCAACTACAGTCTTGCCACTTGGTGTGTCTCCTCCTCCTCCTCCTCCTCTACTCTCCTCCTCCTCCTCCTCCTCCTCCACTCTCCGCTTATTTTCCCCTTAGGCTTTTTCATCCTGGTTCGTTCCTTTTCATGCCCTTGTCGGGTGGGCTTGTCGGTCCTCATAAAAGTGTTTGCTCATTTTTACTCTCCTGTCTCTTTGGCAAGCTCTAGTGAAGCATTTTCATAATAGCTGATGGGTTTCATATTTTCTCGATAATCTCTCTCTCTCTCTCTCTCTCTCTCTCTCTCCTCTCTCTCTCTCTCTCTCTCTCTCTCTCTCTCCTTGATACCATAAACAATTGAGACTACATTTGTATTTTTTAATTGCTTTTACATGTGATATAGCTGAAGGAAATCTCTCTCTCTCTCTCTCTCTCTCTCTCTCTCTCTCTCTCTCTCTCTCTCTCTTGATACCCATAAACAGTTGAGACTACATTTGTTATTAATTGCTTTTACATGTGGTGTAGCTGAAGGAAATCTCTCTCTCTCTCTCTCTCTCTCTCTCTCTCTCTCTTCTCTCCTTGATACCCTTAAACAGTTGAGACTACATTTGTATTCTTTAATTGCTTTTACATGTGGTATAGCTGAAGGAAATCTCTCTCTCTCTCTCTCTCTCTCTCTCTCTCTCTCTCTCTCTCTCTCTCTCTCCGTGATACCCATAAACAATTGAGACTACATTTGTACTTTTTGATTGCTTATACATGTGGTATAGCTGATGGAAATCCGTTTAAAACCTCGATGTTCACTTTTTTCTTGGCGAGCAATATGGCTTATAGATTTGGGTTTTATGACAATTTACCTGTGGTTTGCATTGTTTCTATGTTTATGTCTTTTCCATACCACAACACATTTTCCTAAGCATTATGGTGGTTTTGAAAATGATAGGCATTTTGATTCAACGTGGTCAAGTTTTCATTAGTTTCAAATTAGTCAGTTTTATTGAGATATATTACCTGTTTTGTATGATAATAACTTCTCGATTTATTTGGAAGTAGTTCATACGTAATATGGTCTTGAAATATGCCATTGCGTTTTACATGATGGATATTTTGGTAGAAGTTGTATAAAACTTATAGTATATTTTCTATCAGAATAGTATTCATTTTTAGTTTAAGTTGTACAAAAATTATAGTTTATTTTTTATCAGAATGCTATTGTTTTTAGAACTATGTATTTTTATGATTATTGTTCGTAGTTCGTACTTTAATTGATTAACTCCAGATAGTTGAGTGTAATCTATATATTATTATAAATATATATATAATATAATAATATATATATAAATAAATTATATACATTATTATATATATATAATTATTATTATATATATAATAAAAAGTTCTTCACTCAACTATCTGGAGTTAATCAATTAAAGTTACGAATAAAAATCATAAAAATACATAGTTGTGAAAACAATAGCATTCTTAGATAAAAAATAAACTATAAGTTTTGTACAACTTAAAATAAAAAAGAATAGCATTCTGATACGAAATATACTATAAAGTATATTAAGTGCCATAAAATAATAATGTAATATTATGTATATAATATAATAGTATAATATAAATATATGAATATAAATATATAATATATATGTAAATATAATATATTTATAATTATTTATACTTTTATAATATATTTATATATGTAATATATATATTTATATATATATATATATATATTTTATTATATATTTATATATATATATGTTTATATATATATATATATAGTATATATATATATATATATATATTATACATATATATTACATATATATAACATATATATATATATATATATATATATATATATATATATATATATATATATATATCTATATATATATATAGGTCGTCTTTGTAATATGGTTAAAAAGAGAAAGTGCATAATTAACTGTCTGTAATCCAACGGTAATATTCTGTTCAGTAATCTTTTTGTGGCTTGGAAGGAAATGAAGGAAGCTGAATTTTTCGTTTCTGTGGTGCTTTTTTTTTTTTTTTTTTTTTTAATAGATAATCTTCGCATCAGATCCTTCACTCTTCCTTGAATTTTATGTTATTTTTGTTGGGGGGAGGGGAGGGGGTGAGCTGAGATTTGCAATGCTATGACAATTGCAGTTCATATTATATGTTGTATGCAATAACGATATTAACGTCAGAGTATTTATTTCATTTATGAGGACTTTCTTCATATTGCCAGTTGTGTCACTCTAGTAACAGACTCAACTTCTCATTTTGTAGCATTTTTACAATATTCTTGTTTATTCAATACGGATCTGCTGTGGAAATTCTCAGAATTCATTTCGATATTACATCGTGTACTAATTATTTTTTTTTTTTATAAAAAGCCTTTTGACATTTTTGATATCTTTTAACGGTGTTTTGCACCGTAGTGCTTGCCTTTTTCTGGGTATAACTAGAACTCCTTTGAAGTAGTTCACTACAATTTCAAGCTCCATCATTTAATTTGCGTTCTCAGCAGAATTCATCGACGTTTTAGAAACGAACTTTCGTTTCATGCATATTTTTTGTCTTAATCCGGAACTTCATTAATGCAATTTATGGAGTGACCGTTTCGTTTTCCAAATGATTTTCAACGTTTTGTCACATTTTTTTTTTCTTTTTAGCTCTTTTGACATTTTAGACTCAGAAAATAAACACTGGCACGTTTGACAGAAAGCGTTGCTGTCTATCTCTATACGAGTTGCTGTTTCATGTACCACACTTTCCTTCAAGATGGAAATGGAGCATTTTAAAGAGGGAGTTTGAAAGAGTAGGCGTAGGAGGGAGTGCCCTTCCAATGGGCGTGAGTAGCAGACTCGAGGAGAAGGTCAAGGGGGAGGAGAGGAGGACGTACTTCAACGTCGAGTGGCTAATTGAATGTTATCCTTGTTGGGGAGAATGTCGTCCTCCGCATCAATTGATATCGGCTCTTGTTGACAGCCATCTTCCTGATTGAGGCTCTCTTTGGAGAGGTAGCTTGTATACTCAGTTCTATACTAAGGAATTTTTTTTTCTATGGATGTAGACGATACCTGGACACATCAGGGTCTTGGGAAAGTGGTGAAATTCAGTGACCTCAGTGACCCGTTTCGTCAGCTTTTGGACGTTGACATATCTTTTTTTTTTTTTTTCATAAGTTATTTTTTAATGTTATATATTTTCATTTCTTCTTTGACTGCGATCATGAAGTATATATATTTATTTTTATTTTGAAAGAACTATATTGCCACACTTTTAAAATATGGATCTATGTACAACAATTGGAAATTATTTTGCCGTACGGAAATTAAGGTTTCAGATGATTTGGACAAAATTCAATCATATGAATAATGCAGTGAAATATTACTTTTCGAAGTACGAGAGTGGAAATTGGACTTCAAATACGTTTTGAAGTTCAGGTCTTTGTATACCTGATTGATAAGCACTAAAATGAATACTTCGGCTGTTGTGGAACTAAAGATATGTAGTAAAGGTAAGAAGCATTCTGTAAAATATAAGCAATATTCGATGTTTTGTGCGTAACTTTAATGCTAAAAAAGAGAAGGGGGGCACAGAATGGAACAAAGTGGTTTCAATATAGCATCATAAACACAGTGCTGCTGCCACGACGTCGAACTGGCCCTGAAGAAATGTGAATTAATAGTTCTCTCTCTCTCTCTCTCTCTCTCTCTCTCTCTCTCTCTCCTTGAAAAGTGAATTATTGTTCCGTAACGGCTTGTATTGTAAGTGAGTGAGATTTCTATTTCTGTCTTCAATGAAAAGTTACGAGAATAGAAATGTGCCACAAGGGAGAGAGAGATAGAGAGAGATAGAGAAGAGAGAGAGAGCGTACAAGTGGATGGGGCAGGCAAGGCGTGAACAAAAAGAGAATGAGGAGTTAATGAGAGAGAGAGTGGGAGAGAGATAGAGAGAGTGAGAAAGAGTGGACAAAGGAATTGTCTTGTGTCTTATCTTGAAGAGCAGAAGGAGATAGCAGGAGAGGGTGGGAGGTTAGAGGAGGGGGTGGCGGTGGCGGGGAGGGGGGATGTTAGGCCGGGAGAAGTTGACGAGGTCTGAAGAGGACTCTTCTTTGTTTGTCAAATGCTGAGGATCTAAGTGAGCTCTTAAAAATGGCATTTCAAATGACCATTTCATAAACAATAATTGTGACTCATGTCGAAGATTCTTTCGTTTTCTCGTTCAGTTTTGGAGTAGTAGTAGTGAAGGTCTGGCGTTGTGTGTTTTTTTGCTTGCTTTTCGTTGGTACATTTATATTTTTGAAACTTTTTATTTTTTTACCACTTGCGTCCACCCCCCAGAGTTCGTTTACCGGAAAGGAAAAAAAGTACTAATAAGAAAAGTACTAAGGTTATTGAAATTCAAATGGTTATGAAAAAAAACTACTTCTATAAGCGTTTGGAATTAATATCCAGATTTTTTTTTTTTTTTTTTTTTTCTTTTTTTTTTTTTGCAATTTGATGGCAGTCATATCTCTATTGATTTTTTGTTTCTTCGACGATAAACTGTTTACCGTAAGACTGATACCGAGAACAATCAAGACATGCATTATTATTTTCATATTCATATATGAAACGCTGAAATCGTGGATGAACACCCGGTGGAAAAAACTTCCGCAGCATTATCCCCTTCATAACCATAACAGACTGATATTTTCAAAATTCTGATTATTAGTACATACAAAGGTTCTTCAGAAATAATGCAGATTTTTTTTTTTTTTTTTTTTTTTTTTTTTTTTTCCCTCCCCCCCCCCCCATCCCCCTGAATCTTTGGTACCGGGGTTGATAAAGGCATAAATACTTCGCTTATAATAGCTAGCATTATATTCCAGTATACTCTTACTGTATTCCTTGCGGCATAGAACATTATCTTTGGTGACATTATTACATCCGTTCATTATCTTCAGTGCAAGAACAACAGATATTAGGAAATATTCACGAGGGCGATGCTGGATCTCACGTCCTATCTTTTCTCTCCAAATACACAATCATTTCGGGATTATGAGATGAGCAGGCTTTGAGAGAGGTAGTTATCTAGCTGTGCATAATAAAGAATACTTGCGAGACCTCCTTGAAAATCAGCTTACACTCTGAAACAGGTGTTGGAAGATTTCCGTTTACATTTTATGGAGTGAAAATGAGGCGTGATTGAAATGCTTCGTTTACTCCGAGAAAATATTCATACTTTTTTTATAATGTATCTTATTCTATTTTGATTTTACCCCATAAAAGAAACGGTTCGGTAAAACAGTGATCAAGTGTTAGCTCGTTTTTTTTTTTTTTTTTTTTTGTTTTTTTTTTTTTTTTTTTTTAAATATTCACTTATTTTTCCCCACAGAAACAAACCAACCGAAATAAACTTTTTCGTAGGTAAGATCTGGGAGTGAAATATTGGAACCCATCGTAATATCTCACACTTTGCAAGGAACTTAGTCTCTTGATAAATCGATAGCATTTTTCTTAATATATTCTAAAACGCAATTTTATCATTTAATTGTCAAAATATAATTTTCATGTCTACCGACGCTGACTCTCCCTAACATATAGCGTCAAAATTTATTATGAACAACGTATGCACGTCATATTTTTATATTAGTCCATAGAGACTAAAGTATATTCCATATAACATAAATAATAAGATGAATATCGCGTGTATATCATGTTTTGAATACAGGCATTCATTCATAGAGGCTAAATATATTCCTGCAGGCATGAACAAACAGTATGAAGCTCGTGTGTGTGTAATGTTTTCGTGCCGTTATTTGTTCGTAACAGCCCAAGTATATTCCAGATAGCATGAACAGTTAGTATAAACATCGTGTATGCGTAATAGTTTTCATAAAACTATGTGTCCTTAGCCTCTAAGGTATATTCCATATAACATTAAAAGTTAATTATGTGTCCTTAGCCTCTAAGGTATATTCCATATAACATTAAAAGTTAATTATGTGTCCTTAGCCTCTAAGGTATATTCCATATAACATTAAAAGTTAATATATACACTTTGTGCTCGTAATTATTTTCATAAATATGAACATACGAACGTTGGCTGTACTGAATTCATTCAGTGACAAATTTGTACTCGGCTATGTCATTATTTCAGAAACTTCGATGTTGTCTCCCTTATAAGGGTTGTACCGTAGTGCACCTCATGTGGTGCACTGTAGGCATTACTTTAGATTCTCTGTAGCGTCCCTTCGACCCCTAGTTGCAACCCCTTTCTTCCTTCTACGGTACCTTCGTCCATATTCTTCTTCGTCCATCTTCCTTTCCGCCCTCTCCTAAGAAAAGATGGTAAAATTACAGTTTCAACCATTATGGGAAAACTGGAATAAAAATATATTTGTTGCATCAGAAATAATGTAGTTCCAACGGATTTAACATTTATTTTGACTGCAAACCATCCGATTTAGAGATTTACTATGTAATTGGAGTTTAAAAAAAAAAAAAAAAAAAAAGTTTTTTTTCCAGAAAAAACGGTAAAATGTCCAGGAGAAGGCCGCACCCGTTTTTCAAGTATTAACGACGAAAAACGGCAAAAAAACGACCAGATTGGTGTTGCACATCGCATAGAAACATGAGGAAATGAATAAAAAAGAAACAGAGTTACTCTTACACACAAAATCTAAGCATAAACCTACTACTACTTCAATTATGGGGGATCCCAGTGGGAAACGGGGTTTTTGGGGAGGGGGAGGAGGAGAAAAGTGATTTTCGGGGCACTACCGAACCTAATACAACCACCTAACCTTACCTAGGGCCCTGTACCCCTACCTAGGCCTAGCGGGGGGCTCCGCCCCCCTGCGACCCCCCCTTAAGGCCACTACCTAACATCCATCAAACCAAATCCAAAGTGATGGTACTGCTGTATACATCGTTATACTACCACCATTATAATATACTCTATAAATTAATGAAGCGTACCTTAAACTGTTGGTTGATAAAAAATGTGCTGCTGCTTTGAGGGAAAAAAAACGTGAAGCCGTTGCAAGGTTCCCTGAAATGCAACTTAAAGTAGGAAGTGGCCAGGTACCCGACGACCACATGCACTGCAAACAACCTCGGTAGGAAATCGAAGGTCTGTCAAATTAATGCAGAAGGGCCAGCCACTACCTCTGCCATAGGTACAGGAAGACAAAATGCCGTTTTTTGCTTCATTATTCGAGTATTCAGTCAAACAAGGATACCAGTGGACACTAGACAGGTAACTTTATTACTCCGCTGAAATGCTAGTGAAACTTAGTTTTCGACTCAAGTCATTCGTAATTGGTTATGAAACCCATGACGTCATAACGATGTCACACCTCTCAGCCAATAATGAGTAACTGGAACTGCTTTTGTTTGCGTAAGAAAGTAAGTTAGAGGGCTCATTAAAAGTAAACATTACCGTAGAGGAAACACCTCTCCCGACTTAGGAAAAATTCGAAGGTAAAAACTTAATCTTTTTTTTTTCTCTGTAAGTAATGGCATTAGCGACAATAATGTATTGAGAAGAAGTGTTTTGTTATCACGTGCTTTAGTCGGGAAAAATTATCAAAAAAAAAAAAATAAAAAAAAAAAAAAAAAAAAAAAAAAAAATAAAAAAAAAAAAAAAAAAAAAAAAAAAAAAAAAAAAAAAAAAAAAAAAAAAAAAAAAAAAAAAAAAAAAAAAAAAAAAAAAAAAAAAAATAGATTTCACCATAATGGTTGAAACTGTAATAATACCGAAAAGATTCCTAGCGCAACTGCTCTGAGGTTTTCTTCCTGATATTACACCTTTCAAACCTTCTTTGGCTTAAATTCCACAGTATTCTCTTCGATGCTGTTGCCTTCGTCTGTTGGCGGAGAGACATTGCAGCACTCAAGAGGCCATTATGGCCGCCGGGAATACTGTATGAGTAACAACAGTTAAAGGAGGGTAACGAGACTTTTTGGAAAAGTCTCATTATTGTCGTTCCTCGTCAGACGACGTCGTCTCAAAAAGTCATTAAACTCGGCTAGTCAGGGGAAGCCGTTTGACTCCGCCCATTGAATTTGCTGATTGAGTTTGCTGGTGAGTTTGGAATTTTCAGTCGCTTCCATCGCACGAATTCGGGGCATTAAAACCTTCATAACAGCTGCCCACTTTTCAGGGGAGAAACTGAGAATGTCAGGTTGTTTTATCGGCGCAATTTGCTTCTGACGCTCGTAGCCATTGCCTGGTAAGGTACGGGTTTTTTTTTGTGTGTGTTAGCAGACACAATGTATATAAAATTATAAAGTGATTCATAAATCCTTGGGTTTCATTTTCGTGTTACTTGTATTAGTACTTCCAAGAGATTCCTTTCCGTAGTCCTTTTTTTTAACATCTGCTCAAAAATGTTTTGCAACAAACTTCAAAACATTTTGGACAACAGCTTGTAATAGTGACATCTGGCGCTATTTGGCAACTCCACTGTAAGCGCTTGAGACAACTCAAGACAATACTGGTGCACCAGAGAGATTACCTGCAGTTTCCCCTTAAACTGACTTTCTGATACAGTTGTTGTACTTTACTTGATTGAAGGATGTTACTTAATACTTCAAAGGTCATCACTGTTCTTATGTTTTAATAATATTTCTCGGATTTCCGAGAGGGTAACGTTACTCTGGCGTCACTACGAACTTCCGTCGATGGGGGCTTTGGCTACACACGCACACACATTTTCAAAATGTTATATTAAAAAAAAAAAAAAAAAAAAAAAAAAAAAAAAAAAAAAAAAAAACTGGAAACCTTAAAACCTTATGAGAGCCACAACAAATTCATTGGGGCTGTGTACGTTTTCATAAGGCTCTTATCCACTTCATGATCTTCATCTGTTTCTATTTCTGACCTTTATTCGGTGTATGGATATATCTAGTGTTTAGTGTTTGATCTTTTCCTCTCTGAAGAAGGGAGTTACAGATATGGTTCAGGCGGCCATTCTGTTGAAACATGTTAGCATTCTTAAGAGGATTTACTGTCATTTTGCTGCAAAGATGATGTCCATATTTCAATTTTGTCTATAGACATTTTAATGACCACGAGGCAAAGGGAAGTTGGTCTTGGAAGATATGATGCGGTCACTCTCGTCTGCTTGACTTCGAAACCCAATCGAAAACTGCGACGAGGGTTTCAGCAAAAGTTTAAGGAGACGGGCCAAGTTCCAGTTAAACCAACCATACTCTCTAAAAGGGAAACTTAAAATAGAAAAGGTATATAGGTGTACTCTGAAATGTAAAAACACCGTATCGTGCTCCACAGTCACGTACAGACGAATCCGCAGTAATATACTTCCATGTGATGTGGACTTGATCACTGAACTTATTGATGAAGTCCGCAGAAGGATAGACGAAAGCTATAACCTTCGTACATATCTTTAAAATTATCTGTGATTTTGATATTCAAGTTTATTACTGGGGATCCTTCTGTACATTGGTATATTATGTTACGGCTGTTGTTCTACCTCAATGTTCTAATTTCCAGTCGGGTTTTAAATTGCATTCCAAGTATTAACATATTTTCATTCGCAATTCCCATATTTTCTACAATTTTTAAAATTGATAAAAAAAATAATAAATATTGTTAAGAAATAATTTTCAAGTAGACTGAGCTTTTGCTCCAAATTTAAAATAAAAATAATGCTTCGTTTAGAAAAGTCAGGAAAACGGTCAAGCCCCTTGATATTGAGAGAGAGAGAGAGAGAGAGAGAGAGAGAGAGAGAGAGAGAGAGAGAGAGAGAGAGATCATTAAACATACAGCATCCGATGTTCTTGTATTACACATTCCACTATTTCTAAATGAAAATTCTTCTAAGGATCCCATCAGATACTCGAGTGTAAGATTCAAGTTTCCTTCTCTGTAATATGATGTATGATTGATTTTCAGGTCTGGTCGATGGATGAAAAAAAATACAAATATTTTTAAAGGTAAACGTATCGTATTCCACTGCTGCAAGGTACTGGGTCCCGTGAATGAGAGAGAGAGAGAGAGAGAGAGAGAGAGAGAGAGAGAGAGAGAGAGAGAGAGAGATTAAAGCAATCCTCACACATTTGTTGTTATTCATGTATTTTTTTTTTTTTCATATCACGGAGATGCATGCGTGAAAGACCTACTACTTTTTGCAAGAGTTTTTATACCACCCACGTTATTCTCATTTCCAATCTATTAACTTTTTTTTTAGTTTTTCCCCGAAGGTTAGATTTTGATTTTATTCTCTTTTCCGGGCACATTACTTCTTAACAAGTCCGCAAGAAGTTTGAAAGAGAGAGAAAAAAAAACTTAAGGGCTTAATTTTGGCCATATTCCTACCGCACCTAGTTTCTTGACGCGTAATACGAGACGATAGCTGTTAGCTTTGCCAATTTGCCGGCTAATGCTGCCTTTACTGCTTTCACTCCTTTTACAGCAGCTTTTGCTGTTACGGATGCTGTTAAAAGGAAATTGCGTCACGTTGTCTCTTCCCAAACTGTAATGATTGTAATTTCCTCATCACAAAAGTTTGTGTTGTTTAATTGCCATCCTTTAAAAGCATTTCGCGATTGTGTATCCTTTTCTTCTTCGCTTTTTCCCCGTAAAGGGTTAGTGCCTTCAGTGCACCTCACGAGGAGCGCTGTAGGTATTACTTAAGGGCCTTTGCAACGTCCCTTCGGCCCCTGGCTGCAATCTCTTTCATTCCTCTTACGGTCACTCCTTTCACATTCTCTTTCTTACATCTGACTTTCCACCCTCTCTAACAGTTGTTTCATAGAGCATCTGCTTCAAACCTTTATACTGTCTGAAGTTCCGTTTCAGCGCTGAATGACCTAATGGGTCCCAGCTCTTGGCCTTTGACCTAAATTATATATTCTATTCTGTTCTTCGCTTTTTAACGTAGACGTTAGATATCAACGTCTTCGTTGTGTTAGGATTAACGTGTAAAGTCTCTTTCGTTATGGGTAAGTTCTTCGTTAGTAGTTGCTGTCTATTTCGGGTTTTGTCATTATGACTGAAATACAACACTCCTTTGTCGCGCGTATCCAAAGATTCAACCTTGCAAGTTCTCGTACTTATTGTTTTGTAGAATATTCTGTAAATTTACCATATATTTCGGTCAGGTCTGGTAATTGCTTTGCGTGTATGTAGTATTATCATTGTTTTTGCCTACATGAATTTTCGTTTTTTGCCAAGTGAAAATGATTTGGAGTTTTGTTTTATTGATAATCTTTACCATATTCCTCATGTAAATGTTTTATGCGCCAATAATTTTTATACTTGATTACTGAGATTCGCTGAATGCAATTGTCATTTGTTGTTTTGTGTACTATATGGGTATGAATGTCTGCGTGAATATATACTCAAAACAAGTTAGGTCAGTGCGAAGGAGGATTATTAAGTAATGACAAATATGCCAGTTTGATTCGGCAAGCTGCATTCTTTAGGAAACAGATGAAAGCAAGAGAATTCTTTTTAAATGATGATGGTATGAACAACGAACTGACCACGTCGTCGAACCGTAGTCTGATGACTTCCCCTTATATCTATCCATCTCTATCTATTTCATACTGACCCACTTTCGAGGATCGTGTCTTTTTTTCTCTCTCTCTTTTTTTTTCCTGTCAAAACTTCTGATAATTACTTCTGTGATGTTGTGGCAAATGGTCCTTCTTTTGTGACTGCTCCAGATCCTCCAGAAACGAAGGAGATAAAATTGCCAATTTTGGCGTAGCTTTTTTTTTTGCACCCGCGTTTCCATGAGCTTTGTCTTTTTATTATTTTCCATTTTATAGAAATTTCTGTCATTTTATATCTTTATATATAATGTTCAGGAAAAGTCTTCAGGTTTCATCCTTCAGATGTGTGCAATCCAGTCTGACATTCATTGGTGCTCTTTGAATGCTCAGTAGTCTATTAGATATAGTTTTTTTATGTAGTGTTATTTGTGTTTTATATTTACATATATGATGGGCTTCAATGTAGATAAATTCACATATATAAATATATGAATTTTTATCACATCACCGTCATTTATATGTGTGCATTAAGGGACAAATATCCTTTAATATCCAATTCACTGCACCTCGGAATTAATATATATTCATATATGTTAACCGGAGGGGAGGAATTTTTTAGTTGATAATAATTTCGTCCTCTCGTGGGTTCGCATCAGCGCACAGAGGAGAAATCAGGCCAAATCGGTAACTTCACTGAAGTCCTGATATCTCTCTCCTCTTTGCGCTGGTTCGAACCCACGAAGGGACGAAATTATTATTAACTAAAAAATTCCCCTTCTGTTAACATATATGAAAATATATTCATTCCAAGGTAGAGCGAATTTATATTAAAGGACATTTGCATGCATATGTGTGTATATATATATATATATATATAATGATATTTTTACCCGTTTTTTTTATTTGTATGTATTTTGGTATTCGTACCCAATGAATATGACTTGGATCTCTCTTTTATTGACAATGTTTACCATACTGTTTATATATATGTTTGGGCGTCAATCGTATATGAATTTAATTAGTGCAATTTGCGGATGTTGTTTACAGAAATGAAATGATGCATGACTGCCACTTTAATGAGGCAAGTTTTGAGACATTCATTATCCGGAAACAGATGACGTGTGATTAAAAGGTTGGGTCGTCAATTTTCTGCTCTTATTGTCGCTTGTCTTTGGTGTTTTGTTTTGCTTGACTAAGCAAACAAATGATTAAGACATATTTATTTGTTCTGGGGAGCGTTTACGCTTTTGCTGCTAATTCATTTTTTTTCTTTTTAATAAGAGAGATTCTTTTTTTCTCTCTTTTTTTTCTATACCATCATATCTTGTAACATCATATTCTTTGAAATTCAAGTCCCTGGCCCCTCTGGGTTTGTTCCGCAAGAATAGGATATATATATATATATATATATATATATATTTTTATATAATATATATATATATATATATACATATCTAATAAAAGGAGCCCATAAAAACACCAAAATGTAGAGAGAAGAGTACTATATTTCAGAGATGCTGCTCTCTCTTCAGGTATATGAATGAGAAAAGTTTACAGAAAAGGTGGGTATTTTATACCAAGAGATTCGTCCACAAGTAAGCCAATTAGGTCACCCCCGCTGATAATCTTCCTTTAATCTCTTAAGCGTTGGTTGAATGAACACTGCGTCGACGATGTCCCCGATGTCCAATTAATTCCCTTTTGAGATGTTCATTACCCCCTGCTTCTCTTTATTAAGGCCGATTCCATCATTTGACTCTTGTACCGGCAGTTTGCTGCTATAAATTAAATTACACGTGACATATTCCAGTTTATTCTATGGTTATGTTCATTTATATGGTTGAAAATAGCCGAGTTCTGTTGTCCATATCTAACTGACCGTTTGTGTTGTATTAATATCTGGGTAAGTGATTACCTGTAAATCCGATGTAAGATTGGTCACAGTCCTGGCATGGGAGCTCATATAACCCAGAGTCTTTGGGTCGATGTCCTTTGTTGGACGTTAATCAGGGATTTGGCTAAGGTATTTGGGTAGGTAAATGCAAAGGGTTGGATTTCCCAAGGGTGTGAGTTACTCTCTTAATCGTCTCCAGGTGGGGATTTTTATTTTATTGTTGGGAGTGTCGGTCTTGTCTTTAGGGGGTCGGTAGAAAATTACGGTTGCTTTTTGAATTGCTTTCTCAATCTTATATGGTCATGGATTACTTTAAAGATGAAAAGTTGCTTGCGAATTAGTTCAAATTCTTTTTCCAGGAAATCTGGGGAACAAATTCGTAAGGCTCTGTAAACTTTTCTCATCATATACCTGAAGAGAGAGACGCAGTCTCTGAAATATAGTACTTTTCTCTACTAACATTTTGTGTTTTTATGGGCTCCTTTTATTAGATGGAATTCTGTTGTTACAGAACACTTTTACCAGTCATATATAAATACATATATATATATATATATATATATATATATATATATATATATATATATATATATATATATATATAAACATCATATTCTTTGGAAGCTTGAATTTCAAGTCCCTGGCCGCTTATTCCAAAAAGGATAGGGTTCATTATATATATATATATATATATATATATATATATATATATATATATATATATATATATATATATATATATATATATGTATGTATTTATATATACGCGTGTGCATGTGCATGCATGGTCATACATATATACTACATACATTCAGGCATAAACAAACTCCAACGGTGTATAATGTGTAGTTTGTGTAGTATTTCAAACTTATAATAATTGATTGTATGCGTGTCTGTGCGTGTGCATGGGCTTTTAAATGTGTAAATATGTTTGCATGTATGTTTATGTTCCTGTGTGTGCAATTTATTCAAGTCTTTCCTAATTTTGGTTAGACTGTCATGCATAATCTGTTGAACTTGAATTCCTGACACGTTCTCCGCACCAATAACTTTGAATCAAGAGTCATGGCCCTCCTGCTTATGTAAGCAGTTTCAAAATAACGTGGGAGTAAGAAGGTAGACGTTCTTTATGGATTCTTGTGTTCATAGGATAAGTATTTAAAGTACTTTTCCTTATGGATTCTTTTGTTCAGAGGCTAGGTATTTAAAGTACTTTTCCATATGGATTCTTGTGTTCATAGGCTAGGCATTTAAAGTACTTTTCCTTATGGATTCTTGTGTTCATAGGCCAGGCATTTAAAGTACTTTTCCTTATGGACTTGTGTTATAGGAGGCTTAAAGTACTTTTCCTTATGGATTCTTGTGTTCATAGGCTAGGTATTTAAAGTACTTTTCCTTATGGATTCTTGTGTTCATAGGCTAGGTATTTAAAGTACTTTTCCTTATGGATTCTTGTGTTCATAGGCTAGGCATTTAAAGTACTTTTTGATGGATTCTTGTGTTCATAGGATAGGCATTTAAAGTATTGTTCTGTATGGATTCTTGTGTTCATAGGATAGGCATTTAAAGTATTTTTCTTTATGGATTCTTGTGCTCATAGGATAGACATTTAAAGTATTTAGTAAAAAAAAAAGATAAGTACGTTTATTTATATTTAATAATAACTAATATTTGACGAGCAAGTTTTTTGTGGGATGTATTAGGCAGAAAGCTTGAGTGTTGTGCTGAAACGACCATCTTTTCATTCACACACACACACACACACACACACACGCACACACACACACACATATATATATATATATATATATATATATATATATATATATATGTGTGTGTGTGTGTGTGTGTGTGTGTGTAGATTAGATAGATGTATAGATGGACAGTTAGATAGATAGATAGTATTTTGTATGAAGGTATAAATAAAGTTGAGAGTATTGAAAAATTGATCGAGCAATTACCTCGGCTCTTTTAGGGCGACTTCCATTTTCTAGTTAATAATCTTCCTCTCTCTTTAATCCTCTCTATAATCCTCCATACTCTCCCCCCCCCCCCCCCCCCCCCTCCATTCCTCTTTCCTCAGCATTCCCATGCACTTCCCTTTTCCTTCTGTCCTCCCTCCTTTTCCGGCTCTCTCTTCCTATTGAAGTGGCGAAGGAAGCTGTTGGAATGGGCGATTCATGTTTTTTCCTAGAGAGAGAGAGAGAGAGAGAGAGAGAGAGAGAGAGAGAGAGAGAGAGAGAGAGAGAGTCTCTAGGTGTTTGATTCAGTCCTTCGGGAGATCTCATTTCCTTGTATCTCGAAGTGTTCAGTTCACTTCCTTTTATTTACTTGTAGTGGCCACTTATTTAATCACACATCTCACTCTTGCACCCGATTCCTTTTCCGCTTTCAATGGAGAAGACTTTCAAGAATAAAGTTTTGAATCCCTTTTGAATTGTGAAGCTGAAGAGCAACACAAAGTAATCGCTATTCTGGGTGACGTATCTACGGTTGTTTGGTCCTATGTCAAGTGTGCACGCTGAATTGTAAAGCCTTAGGAAGACTCTCGTTCTCTTACCAGGATTTCTTTTAGTCTCTGTTGTATGCTATCTCTACCTATTTTTTTTTATTCATTAGTTCATCTGATTTCAAGATATAGCGTCTACTCTTTCAAACATTGGGCATTATATTCAAATATTTGTAAGGTTTATGTTACAACAATTCTATGTCTCGTAGATGTGGTATGATTCGTCACAGTTATTCCGATGACATCTACAAAGTCTGCGGCATGTTAGTTTTGAATGAATTTTGAAAGGAAAATAGCTCTTAAAAATGGCAAAATTGCTTGCAAAGAATCTTTTTGCTGGTTGGTGTTGCTTGCGAGAAAAAGGAGTAAGGAGAGAGAGAGAGAGAGAGAGAGAGAGAGAGAGAGAGAGAGAGAGAGAGAGAGAGAGAGAGAGAGAGTTGCGGCATCTTGCTCTTTTCGCAGACAGTGAAGTCGCTTTGTATTCCAACGGACGTGGAGTTATAAATCACATGGTGCCGCTAAACGAATCTCGAATGTTTAGTTGGAGATGGTGTAAACTGGGCAAAGGTTTTCATATTTCTCCATTCACCAGTGCAATTAACCTGGCGACTGTATGGCAGTTGAACGGCGTGTAAGCGGAATATTTTGTGGAGGGGGAATCGTTTTTCATTTTGCGTTTTCCGTGCTGTGGAATCTCCATAGATGAGGTGGGGATAAAAGGCGCTGTCTCGTTGTTTTAACGGCCCAAGAATTTGTGGAGAATTGCAACATGAACTGAAGATTCTAACACTATATTCCAGTCTTGAATGGCCCATGCGCACCACTCCTCCACTCCTTGTCAATATCGTAGACTGTCGTGCGTTCCTGCCACACGCACGATGAGTAGAGTGGCCCTCTCTTTTCTCTGGGTTGCAAGGGAACGGGTTTCCAAATGACAATGCTCTAAATGCTCCTAGTCGATCGATAGGGACGGCCAAGTAAGTTAAACACGAGTCCAAATCGCCGTAGAGTTTCATGTTTTGTTTGAGGTTCTTTTTCAGGTTGGCAAAGGTGGCTATGTTTGGGGCTAGGCGGGAGGGAGAGATCAGTTTGTGGCACACCGGCGGCCCTTCTGGTCATCAGTGACCTTGTGAACAGCGTGTTCCGTATGCGTGACGTGTTCCGCCTTCACTGACATACATTTTATTACCGTTCCTCCCTGTTGTCTCTCGTACACAAACGCTTTTGCGTCTCCCCGTGGAATCTCGGGAGATGGAATGTCTCGCAGAAAATAGACCCGGACGGCAAACCCAGTGCACACTACAATACAATGATTTTTTTTTAAAGAAAATGAGTCAGTGCATACTGACTGCAGTGCTGCGTGTGTGTGTGTGTGTCCTCTCAAAGTTTCTTGTGATATCTCATTAGGCTCAGGGATCTTCTACCTTTTGGGGGGTGTGGGGGAAGGAATCACAGGCCACTTCCTCGCTGACGATTTCAGTTTCGAAGAGGAAAAGGGCTGTCCTGGTCCTCCCCGCCTTCGCCAGGACACATCCGAAATCGTTACACCTGGAAACATTAAATGTTGGCGGTGTAACACCGTAGGAGGGATAGTGTGGCTGGGTGTGTGAGTCGGGTTAACTTGGGGTGTGTATGTGTACTCGTACTCGTGTTGTGTGTGTGTGTGTTTACGTGTCTGGATGTTTGTGTGTGTGTGTTTGTTTGTTTGCTCTGGTGATGGGTGAGCGTTACACTGTGACGAAAATGTAACAGGTGAGATTTGACCATGTGGGTAAGTCATGCCCCCCCTCCCCTCAACTTCCCCCCGTATCTCTCTCTCTCTCTCTCTCTCTCTCTCTCTCTCTCTCTCTCTCTCTCTCTCGTACTCGTCCTTTAGCTTTCTCTCTCACTCCCCTCCCTCCCAATCTAAGTGACGGGTTGACCCGTGAATTCATTTATTATTATGTTTTGTCAGCGGGCAGCACAGACGCTTTACTTAAAACCGTCGGGAAGTATATCTATATCTATCTATATACTATATATATATATATATATATATATTATATATATATATATATATATATATATATATGAATGCCGAAAACATGTTTAGGTGAAGAAGCAGTGAACGATTTGAGGTTTTGGTGGGTTCGGTATATTGGCTGCTATTTATAATGCAAATTCGAATTAATTCTATGATTTGAAGCATAACAGAAAATGAATGGAATTCATTATATAACTGTGGCCGTGAAGTTATATTACTGTATTCTCGAATGTTAAGTAATGATGGATCATGGTAGGGGTAATTCTATGACTTAGAAAACACGTAAGCGATAGAAAACTTCCCTCGTAGGTGATAAGAATAGCACGATGCGTTTCTTAGAAGGACGCGGCTTAACATAAAACGCCAAATTGGACATCACACTCGTCGTAAAGGAGGTGGGGAGGGGGTGGGGGGGGGGGGGTTAAGGCGAGTTTGTATGAAGCCGATTGGCATTTTTGCAGCTGGAAGCAATTGATGATAATGAGACGTGTTTGTATGAAAGCCTTCTGTCTTTGGAGACCGTCGTAAATAATTTCGATTCATTGAGCGGACAATGATTATTCTCTTTTGACGTTTGATGTTCGCGGTAAAGAGGCTCCTTTATGATGAGGGAGGGAGGGAAACAGAGCATCGTATTCTATTTGCACTCAGGTGTCCCCCAAGCAGTTTTGGCGGTTATATAATATTTCATTCTTTTGGACGGCGTTTGTTACAGAATTTTCTCGGGAGTTTCAAAGTTTTTTTTTTTTTTTTTTTTTTTTTTTTTTTTCAACTCCACGTTATAATGAATAACGTACACCTTTGAGTTACATGATAATTTATTTTCGTGGTCAAAATACCTTAACGTTAATGAAGTCGTTATTTCCTTCAAAATGCAAATAACCAATCCAGGTGAATTTTAACTCGGTCTACAAACGCGAAGGAAATATAATAAACAAATGCAAGTTTTGTCTAAGCTGAAGAATTATTTGGCGAAGCGCGGCCTGTGTCACGGGAACGATACCATAGGCCGCGTGGAACACTAGGCTTTAATATTTTCGTTTTCAGGGTACCTCTTGCATTGGACGCGCCGTCCTCCTCCTCTACTGTCAGCTCGGACTTTTAACAGGAATCCGGACGTATAGGATCTCGCTTTCACGAATTTCCTCTGCCCTTTCACTGTTAGGTGTACCGGTGATCTTTTAGGCTTACACGCCCAGATGATTTAAAAAAGAAATAAATAAATAAATGATCTCCAGGATGTTATTTCGTTATAGTTACAATAAATCAGCTTTGTCAGATTACGTTTTTTTAAAGTTATATCGAAGAAAAAAATAAATAAATCTGTCCTGCTTAGCTTTTTAAAAAAATATATTTGAGGCCGCTCTTTTCATTATATTTACGATAAATTAACAATGATAGAGAAAGTGCTTTTTAAGTATATCAAACAAAAGAAATGCTATTTCTCTGCTCTGCGTAACTTTAAAAAAAACCTTTTTTGAGGCAGTTTTTATTATTATATTTACAGAGTACGATAAAGTAACATTTTCACAGTAAGTCTTGCTGAAATTATACCAAGCGAAAGAGATTGGTAATTCTCAGTGCTGTTTAACTTAAAAAAAAAAAAAAAAAAAAAACTTTGAAGCAGTTCTTTTTCTCATTATATTTACCGAGTACGATAAATTATCGTTGTCAGCGTAAATCTTGCTGAAATTATAATTTTATCAAGCGAGAAAAATATGTTTGGGGCAGTTCGTTTTTCATTATATTTACCGAGTACGACAGATGATCTATATCAGAGTAAGTCTCGCTAAAGTCATATCGAGTGAAAGAAATGACCAATTCCATATCCTGTTTATCTGTTCTTATGAATATTTTTGAAGCACCTCTTGCTGCCTTCCTGTACAGGCCAATACACAAGATCACGCCTCAGTGGCGTGGTTGGTATGGTCTTTGCCTGCCACCTGGGTGGTCGCGAGTTCGATTCTCGGGCATTCCATTGAGGGGTCGGAGATGTGTATTTCTGGTGATAGAAGTTCACTCTCGACGTGGTTCGGGAGTCACGTAAAGCCATTGGTCCCGTTGCTGAACAACCACTGGTTCCATGCAACGTAAAAACACCATACAAACAAACAAACAGAAGGTTACGCTGGCACAGAAATGAGAACATCGTCTGCTGTTGATTCAAGTCCCCAAATTGATGTGGTCCGGTATTTCTTCAGTAGTTCGGAATTTTGTTCCGAAATTCAACCCATTATATTCTCACGTTCGTGACATTCACTTAGCTAGTTCATTAGTTCGGATCTTACCCCGAAAAGAAATTTCTTTTTCAACTTTATTTATGGTCAGCGTCGTCTAAGGTTATCATTAGAAGTGATGTACTAAAGCTATATTTATTATTTAACGATGCGGATTGCGGCTGTGTTGCGTCTATTAGTTCATAATGTTGTCCATTACATGGTGCTACTATGAA
>NC_061106.1:32476571-32484071 GCF_015104395.2 Macrobrachium nipponense
GGGAAATGCTTCTATTATACTAGAATGTTGATACTGGAGTAGGAAATCAATTTTGCGTGTAGAAATATATATATTTCCATATATTTCATGCACTATATTTACCTTCGGTTTCTGTGTGTATGTGCATATGTGTTTGGCCGTGTTTGTATGTGGAGAGAGAGAGAGAGAGAGAGAGAGCATTGGCGGTTGCAGGTGGGAGATTGATGAAATTAGTGAAGAAACAATGCAAGTATTAACACACGTGCTAGGTAAATTTATATGCTACCCTGCATTTGGTTGCAATGTCATTTGGACCTGGTTTGTCATTGCAATGTTTGCTGTAATGTGTTACCCTAAAGTTACGGATAGATATTTTGCTTATATTTTTTTAGGAATGTAAAAGATTCATTTTTATAGCCCCCCTCCCCCCCCCCCTCTCTCTCTCTCTCTCTCTCTCTCTCTCTCTCTCTCTCTCTCTCCACAAACACTAGACAGGGACAGCCCACCGAGATATTAGCAATTATTTTTGGATGAAGTTGTTGGCCTTGCACCATTTTTCTTTACCTTTACCTATGTATACGTACATATATACACTTGGAGTTGTAAATCATTACTGGTAACGTTTCAGCTCATGTTCATTATGTATCCGATAAATTAGCAGTATTTGGGGAGAAATGTGTTGCGTTTCATATTTCATTATATACGTTAGGCTTACACTTGAATGCCATTTTTTGTGACGTAACCTGTCATATCATTTGTTTATTTTAGATAAGTGGTCGTATAATCACTAATAAAGTGGTGAACGTACATCTTAATTTGAAAAAAAATAAAAAGTGTGTGTAGAAAAGTGGGAATTATTCGAAGTGTTTTGAAAAGTGTATAAGAAAGAAATCGAAGTCTTCTTGTCAGTGAATTATTGATGCGCAAAAGTTCGTGGTCTTCCTGAATAAGTTCCGAAGAAAGTGAAACATATCAATCAGTCAGTCTCACTGTAGCTTAAACCGACGAGGATACCCACCCTTCGGGGGCGTTTGTTTGTGTCGACAAAGAATCGAGAGCAAGTGTATGAAAACTCCTGTTTGGAAAAAAAAAAAGTTGTAGTGTTGTTTGTTTATTCGCCGGTTGATATTTTTGTTGTGCGATATTGTTGTTGTGTTGAAAAAGAGAGAGAGAAATAAAACAAGATGTGGCATCAACCGCCCCAGCGCACCAGCACTTTGGAGCATCGCTATAACGTAAGTTTACAATAACAATGTCGGTTTTACGTGGTTTTCACTTCATACCAGACATTTGTTTTATGATGGTTCTTAATTCTGTTTAATTTCCTTTGGTCTGTCCACCATTTTCCTTTTAAGCTTTTGTCTTTTGTAGACGTTTTATAATTCTGTTTGATGACGTTTTATAATTCTGTTTGATAACTGAAGTTTTCAGAAATGCAGTTCGTAATCACAGTTAAAACTTAATTTTATCTTCTCCTTTATGTTAGTAAAATAATTTTACTCTCTTTGCAAGTCGTATAAATTATACATGTCACTGGTGTGCATATGTGCAGACACGTTCATCGTGAAGCACTTGGAGCATTTTTAATAATTAAATCATTGTTAGCTAAGATACGATAGTTAGAGACGTGGAGAAAAAACGTTTTTGCAGAGCGGGCGCTAACTTCCATTCTTCAGGGAATAAACGTTGCAGTTGTTTACATTTTTGCCAGTTCTTCGCGGTAACAGATGTTCGTAATGTCTCTTGCCAGCTTCTTAAATAAATAAGAGAAAGGGAAACTGAAATTCCTGTCCACTTTGTATCTTAGAATGCCTGTGAGAGCCGGTTATGTAATTGAAGCTGCTTACAAAAGGAATTTTCCCTTCTGTTGAGCGATAATTTCTCCTCCTCCTCCTCCTCCTCCTCCTCCTCCTCCTCCCCCTCCCTTGCCGAGACTGGTTTCTCGAATAAGACGCTGGCTGCCGCCCTGTATCTGGCAGGAGTCTGTTCATTTACGCCTTGGTGGGATGACTATAGCCATGTTAAATTAGGCCGAATCTAAGGTGATAACGAAACTTAATTAACACAGGCTGTTAACGCTCAGGCATTACGACTGCGATGCCAATTTAAGGTTATGCTTCTGTGAGTTCGCAGAGTGTCTGTTGATACAGAGGCTCGTCAGGTTTACAAAAGAAGTAGCGATACGCTCTAGTGCTATATGTTCGCTTCTTTCTGATACCGCGCGTGTCGTGGTATTTATACATGTCGTCTCGTTCCACAAGCATCTATGTATGTATTTTGCTGCTCACGTGGTAGATTGTGTGTATTTGATCACAGTTTTTAATCACGTGATTGGTAATATGGCAAATTGTATATGGTAGAAGATTCAAGTGAGATTATGGTCACATTTTAGCATCATATAAAGTTCAATCCTCATGAGAACTATAACATTGTGAACAAGTTGACAAACACAAGTAAGTCATATAGAGCTCGTACTTGTCATTGTCAAAATCTGATAAACGCGTTTTTAATGACCAGAAACGGTTAGCTTTTTGAAGGCAAACATTTTTTTATTTATTTTTGTTTTAGGTTAAGAGGGGATATACACTCCAGTCAGACTTTTTTCATAGAAATAGTAATTACATTGGGTGACCAACATGTACGGTAATGGTGCATATTGTTTCTTGTTTCCAAATCTGGAACCTTTCAAATAAGCTGACCAGTGCACCTCCATAAAAGTCTCTTGTTCCCAAAATCCGGAGGTCACACCAACCTTCCCTATCCCATTTCACACCTTAGGGCATGGGCATGTGCTGGCATAAGGCCTGTTTTAATCTTAACCAACCAATCGCTCTCACATGATTTCTCTCCTTATACCTTAAGCAAAGCCTTAGTTACAAATTTCAGGATATATATATATATATATATATATATATATATATATATATATATATATATATATAATACTTGTAAACAGCGAAGGAGGTATCAGCTCTGGTTCACGTAAAACTTCGGGAAAGTGTAAGCGTTTGAATTTAATTAGAGTATGGCTACATCTAATTATGTTATAAATGGGATTTTGGCGTAGGCCTAAAAGTCTTAGGCTCGGATGTCGTAACGTATGGTAATTGATTAGTTAATTTCAATATGTTAATTAGCACTAACTTTTGGCCTTTAAACGTGTATTTAATGTATTGGAAGTTGAGCGAATTTTATAAGACATCCTGGTCATGATGATCAACCGAATCGGGTTGTAAAATTTCAGCAAAAGGACAGAATTAGGTACCTTTTGTTGCAAGTAACGATAAGTCATCCTTGAACTAATTGTACGTACAACCTGTAAGCTTTATTTCAAAGAGTGAAGCTCCACTAGTCTGTAAAAGACTTTTTAGTCAATGACCAAGAGACCTCCCACCGAAAAAAGATTAGTATTTGTTCGGCAGTTACAGTGGCTCCACTCTTAACTATCCCTCTGGATCATGGCAGCTCTGCGCCAAAGGCCTCTACGCGATTTTGTTGCTTTAGGGGCGAAACACTGCTGTCTTAAGCCCAGGGGTTCCCAAACTGCGGGCCATGGAGGATTCAAGAGTCTGAGGAAATTTTTATGATATTTAGGGATTTTTGGTAGTTAAAATACATGATTAAATCGGTCCTTGTTAATAAACATTAATAAGCATTTTTGTTTGATGGTACTGCTCTCTCTGCTGTGATTAATCTTTAATGTTTGAAATGTATCTGCGCCATTGGAAGTTAGTACATTTCCAGAAGGCTTATAAAGTTCGGGGTCATAGTAGGTTTGGTACTACTGAAAAGGGGTCACATGCTGGAAAAGTTTGGTAACCACTGACATGCAAGGGGCTGTGTAACCTTGAAGAGGTGCAGTGGCTGAAACCTACCAAAAAACTGCTCGGAGGTAATGTTGGGACCTCTGTAACCGGAAGGGAGCTATAGTCTTTTGGATGGCGCAAGTTAGCAGCCCCGAAAGCTCTTAACAGGCCTAGCAGGAAGCCGGAGAGCCTTTCCTATCGCTCAAGAAAAGCACGACTGGTGTCAAAAGTACGCTGTTGAAGATATGGAGGAAACTCGAGAGTCATGGCGACTGAAAAGCTTGGCGTCTGATGAGAGAGGTGAGAAGCAAAACAATCACAACCATTCGATCCTGCCAGGCGACTACTAAGTTGCATAGACATTGGCCTACACGTCTTCTTCAGCAGGGCTCCAGGCTACCAAGTTGCATAGACATCAAGAGCAGGTGGGCTCGATAGAGCCTTCCTTTCGTTCTTAAAGAACACTTTCTTGCTTCTGTCGAAATGGTGCTCGGTAACTTCGAAGTTTAAGTCAAGTTGTCTTCTTTCCTTGAACATTTTTTTTTTTTAGCGTCTGACAAGACGCCGTAACGTATTCACGCAACTTGGTAGTCTCCGTCATTTTTGCTATCCATCATAAGTTTAACTTCAGCCGTCTGGACAGTTTTTTTTTTTTTTTTTTTTTTTTTCTCTCTCTCAAGTATTAGTACTCGCCGAATGCATTTAGTTCTCCTCTAACCGGACTGATATTCATTAGTTTCGTTTCGGTATGATAAATGATACTTAGTAATCGACTAGTTCTGTAATAATTTCAAGTAGGATTTTTCTAAAATTAGTTTTTATTTAATTTTCTTCTTTTTTTTACGATTTTCTGTGGAACTGTGTAATTTCGTATTAGATATAGCAAGCTGTCATTTTACCTTTTAATTTTCCAAGTAGAATTTATGAACGGGGATATGCAAACTCGAGAGAAAATGTTATTCACGAAAATTGCGTAAATGCATGTGTCATAAACTTCAGTATATTGCGGAACTGAAAAAAATCAAGAAAATAACTCAGAAAAAACGGATAATGTTGTCAAACTCGAGAGGTACCTGAAGGGACACGAAAGATGAATAACGTATAATCAAAGAAGCAAGGTAGATGGGAAACAGGAGTTAATAACAAATCTAATAAAAGAAAATACTACTGATCCTATAATTAATATATTGCGTTAGTTTATTCGCTGCGTTCCACGACGGAAAGGAGTTGGATTTTTATAGAGAGGATTTGTAAATCTTGTTCGATTCACAGACTTATCAAATTTTCAAAGCCTCAGAGACGGGCTGAAGCAACATTTTATTTTGGTGGCCGTTTGTCTCCTATATCGTAGGTAAGTTGAGTGTCTCGGTTTTAAAGTTGAATTGGAATATAGAGCATTCAAAGGTGTTTTTGTGAGTATTTGTCGGATCCGTTTAGTAAGCACTATCGTAGATTCACATCAACCGTGCATCTGATGTCTAGCCCAGTCCCTTACGACGTTCCTGATTGGCTGTTGATAAGCCAATCACAGGGCTTTGAATCTATTGTAATAGTACTCTTGGTCGTAGACCTCGTGTATAAAAGGTGTTTGATTTTCTTTGTGTATTTTGTCCTTATATATCAAGTGAAGTCACGGTCCTGTAAAGCATTCCGCTAGGGCAATATCGGAAAGAGTAAGACTTGGCAAAACTTATAAATAAATATGTTTATGGAATTATAAACTAGCTTGTAGTTGTGGTCTAGATTAAAGACTATTATCTATCATCCGCAGTGTTGCAGTGATTTATCACAGTTTCCTCAACTGCCCTTCAGTGAGTGGGTTTATTTTTCTTGTTGATGAACTCTGCGCCCCGTCCACCAGTACAGTGTATCATTTTCCTTACATTTCCAGCAAACCAGTTTTTTATCATCAAAATAAAAACCTACACTCAGGAACCCCGTCATAACCTAAAAACCAAACGCGTTTCTTGACTAGTTGTTATTTATTGTTGTTATTATGGTTATTTGTTATTATTATTTGATATAACTATTTTTTTATATAGATATTCCTTTCACTTAAATTTTAAGGAATGATGGAATCCTTTTTTGACTAGTTGTTATTTATTGTTTTTATTACGTTTATGTGTTGTTATTATTTAATATAACTAGTTTTCATATAAATATTCCGTTCACATAGATTTGAAGGATGCCATTCAGATTTGGGTTCGGTTCTCTCAAGTGTAGAAACATATTCTAGGAAGTTTATTTGACACCTGAGTACGGATGATGGAATCCTTTTCTTGCCATTTTTCGCTTTAATTCGGCGCTGCTGATGTCAGCTCATCGCTTTCCTGCGATTATTAGCGAAGCAAACTGTTAAAAAAAATAGTGGTACAACCTTGGAACAATTTGCCTCTCGACGTGTGCTGAAACTAGCTCAGATTTACCGTCATTACATAGCACATTATTCTTACGAGATTAAGAGTAATGTGCTCCGTATGACTCCTGCGGGGGTGCTTAGATGTACTTCGGGCCACTGTTAGTGTAGTGATACTGTATGATACAAATTCTTTTATTTTCGTGTTTTGATTCGCTTCTCAACCCCACCTCCCCCAGTTTTATTGGTCTCCATTAATTTTGCAGCAGGGAGTACACCACGAAATTTCTCTCTCTCTCTCTCTCTCTCTCTCTCTCTCTCTCTCACTAAGTTGAAGCACCAAACCGAAAGCTTTGACCGGCTGCGGAGAGAGAGAGTGAGAGAGAGAGAGAGAGAGAGAGAGAGAGAGAGAGAGAGAAACTAGTTCAGTGTTATATTCCCTTGCGGTATCATATCTCTATTGTAGATGCTTTATGAATAAGAGTTTAGATTTGTTATGCATGTTTTCGTATTTCCATTGTTTATATATTGGTTTCCTTTTTATCTTGGTTCTAAGCAAGGGTGAAATGTTTCGGGAAATTTGAGCATAGAAGCGCGCGCGCGCACACACACACACACACACACACACACACACACACACACAAAGGTTACCGAGTATTATTAGAGTATATATATCACCCCTGCACATCTACAGGATTTATTTGACAGATAATATCTGTGGCAGCCGTTTTCCAAATATCAGTTGTCTTAGTACGAAAGGTGGTTTTTACTTTAAAAGGTTAGGTTCAGTGGAAAGGGCATACATTCTCTTATCTTTTTTTTTTATTCATTGTATCATTAATATCTCCCTCCCGTGGAACTTTGATAGTCGGTCTTCATAGTATTTCAAAATGATTGACGTTTTCTTCGCAGTCTTTCATTGTCACATAGTTGTAGCCTGTTTGAAACCCAGATTTTTTTAATTTATTTATTTTTGTCTTAACAGGTTCTCCATCTTGGAGGTCAATCATTTATCATGAAATGAAAAAGAAGTGAAAGATGTTGAAAGCTTAAGTTATCAGCTGAGGACGTCGAATAAATTGTGGAACCCGTTTTTTTTCTCATATAGGTGTTCCGATATTCATGTTCAGTTTGTTTTTCAATGTAGGTCATTTGAGAGCTATAAGGATCGTATTCTATCTTCGACAAATCCAAGACAAAATAATAAAAAAAAATTCATATCATCCCTATTATAATATACTATAACTATTATATATACCTTAATTATCACCTTATTTATATTATTTATATTATATATTTAATAATATCCAAATAAAACAATACTATAAATAACCCATAAATAATTAACAAGATATCAAA
>NC_061106.1:32491571-32521571 GCF_015104395.2 Macrobrachium nipponense
TATCACTGTCCTATTAGCAGTATTTCAAGACACCCTATGTCCTCTTTGGCAAGTAAACTGAATACTTTAATGACAGGTTAGGGTAAAGGAATGAGAGTCCTGGCTGTATTAAATTAACTGAATTAAATTTTAAAAAGGTGAAAATAGTGAAATATATTTCGTTCGTTACATGTTTGTATATCCAATATAACATTGATTTAAACTGTCTATGTTGTCGTTCGCAACATCTTTTCGTTCTTTATATAGTATTTCATATCCAATATGCCATTGATTTAAACTATGTCTGTTATTATTCGTAATATCTTTTAGTTCTTTACATTTACATATTTGTATATCGAATATGCCATTAATTTAAACTGTCTGTTGTTATTCGTAATATCTTTTTAGTTCCTTTACATTTTTGTATATCGAATATGCCATTGATTTAAACTGTCTGTTGTTATTCGTAATATCTTTTAGTTCTTTACATATTTGTATATCGAATATGCCATTGATTTAAACTATGTCTGTTGTTATTCGTAATTTCTTTTCGTTCTTTACAAATTATTTGTATATCTAATATACCATTTAATTTAAACTATGTCTGTTGTTATTCGTAAAATATTTTCGTTCTTTACATATCATTTGTATATCCAATATACCATTGATTTAAACGGTGTGTATTGTTGTCATTTGTAATATCTTTTCGTTCTTTACGTCATATCTGTACATCCAAAATACCAACGGTTTAATTCCTCCGTGAATTCCGCGTTCAGATGCCTAGATACCATCACCAGAAAAGGTTTTATTCATTCCACTTCCCTTGGGATTTCTCAGAACGAAGAGAGCCTCCGCTGCACAATGCCCCTTGCTCACCCTTGGCATCGGAGATCCGACACAGAATTCAGCTCAAAACAAATCCTTTAGACACGGGAAATGAACGTCACCTGAGGGAACACGCTGCGAGCGTCATTAACTGACGTAAATATTGCAGATTATTTTGACTCGCTTAGTCATTATAATATTGCTAGCTATCGTCTAAGAAGAAACAGCTCAAATTAAATTGAAGGTTTATGTTTTCGCAAGTATGACAGGGTTGATTTCTGCTGTTATCTACCATTGGATCAGCGATTGTTTGGAATGCATAAAAAAAGACTAAGAATTGATGTTATGTTCTTTATTTCCAATAATGCAAACATAGTACTTGCTTGGTCATGAAGAACAATGAATAAAATGAAAATGAAAATTTTAATTCCTTGTGAGCAAGGAATTAAACCACACACACACATATATAAGTGTATATATAATATATATATATATATATATAATATATATATATATATATATATATATATATTATATACACTTAAATATGTTATTTATATATTGTAATCAATCGAATACCGATGTAAGTGAGAAGACTATATATATATATATATATATATATATATATATATATATATATATATATATATATATATATATATATATAGAGAGAGAGAGAGAGAGAGAGAGAGAGAGAGAGAGAGAGAGAGAGAGTGTGTGTTTTCATTTGCATTCATGCCACATGTTATACAGTTTAAAACTCATTTCTTTGTCGTACGCTGTCAAATTTCATTAATAACGCCATTAAGAATTCTTCCTGACCAAGAACGTATTTCCTTAACGTTATGAGAAATGAATGGCTTTATATTAACTTTTTTTTTTCTTCATCAGTAATGTAACTGCTGACTGTTGATGTTTATTTATATGCAGAAGATGTTTGCAAACATATTCCGTTTTTTAATATATACATATATTGGAACATGACGTTCTTTTGCATCGCCTGTTAGATCTGACCATTTCAGTATCACAATATAACCTTTAATAAAAGAGGTATATTCTATCTTTTTTTCAAGAGTAAAAGGAATAATAAAAGCACCATAGGATGAAGAAGAGAAGACATATAATTCTTTTTATTTGTGCAGCTTTCCGCTGACCACCGCATATCCTCTTGGCTCTTGTGTAGTATTTCAGCACTTTCTTTTACATCGCCTGTTAGATCTGACCATTTCAGTATCACAATATATCCTTTAATAAAAGAGGTATATTCTTCTATTTTTTTTTTTTCAAACAGTAAATGGAATAATAAAAGAACCATAGGATGAAGAATTCCGTATCATCACAATAACCTTTAATAAAAGAGGTATATTTTTTTTTTTTTTTTTTTTTTTTTCTTTTTTTTTTTTTTTTTTTTTTTTTTTTTTTTTGTCAAGAGTAAAAGGAGTCATAAAAGCACCACAGGATGACGAAGAGATGACTATTATAATTCATTTTATTTGTGCAGCGTTCCGCTGACCACCGCATATACTATATCCTCTCGGCTCTTGTGTTGTAGTTCCCCCTCTCTCAAATGGGCGCGACAATCGCAAGCTGTTTTCTCCCACACGCTCTGCTTCCCCTTTATCCATCCATATCATGCTGTTATACGCCAGTCTCTTCTTTCACTCTCCCTAAATCAGCTTTTACCCCCATCCGCTCGCACAGGTGAAAGTTCCTGGCAGGTTTTATTTATTTATTTTTTTAATTTTACTTTTTTGTTTTGTTTTTAATTCCTACTCATGTTACACATTTATTGACTTTTGTTTTAAGTTTTTTTTTACTTTTTTGTTTTAATTCGTGTTTTTATATGTTTATTGGTTTTTGTCTTTTTAGTTTTAATTCGTATTCGTATTTCACATTACTAACTTTTTAAAGCTTTTCTTACTTTTCCGTTTTAATTGGTATTCATATCACATACATTGACTTTTTTTTCTACCCAAACTTTTTTGTCAGTGTTTGCTTGTATTCATATCCACGTTATCTTTGTTTTTTCTTGTTTAGGTATTTTTAACGTCAGTTTATTCCCGACAAGTATTAAACAGCGTAACTTAGATGTATGTTAATAAAATGGCTAAGGAAACTTCGAATAAGAAAGTTGTAGAACTGTTGGTTTTCATAGGTATTTATGTGTTTATCTTCTAATTGAATATTTTAGAAACTTTTTCTTTAGAATTAGATGTTTCACATAACATTAGCAGCCTCCGAAGAAAAAAACGACACCATGGTCATTATCACACCGATGAATAAACCTCCGGTGCAGAAAACTTACATTAACCGCTTCACTCTCTTTCACAGAAGGCTCCTCAGCATTACGTAGAACCCGCTAACACACTTAAGCATTCACTTTTATATTGCACGCACACGCACTTAACGGATGTGGAGGCTTTACTTTTCAATAACCTTTTCCCCGCCATCTGTCTTGGCATCCTCTATTCCTCCTCTCTCAGAAAATATCCGAACTCTACACGTTTTATATCTCTACTTTAGTTAATATATTGAACAGCCATGCCCACTTTCACATCAAACCATTCATTCTCTTGGCTAATGTAATCTAACATATTGCAAATGCCTATAAATATGTCATACTTTATTTGTTGAAGTGACTATGCAGTGGACTTTTTCTTTCATACAATATACTGCTTATTAGAAAGGCGAATATATATATATATATATATATATATATATATATATATATATATATATATATATATATATATATAAGGTGCGAGTGCGTGCAATCTAAAAGTGATTGCTCAAGTTTGTCATCGGGTTCGACATGATGCTGATGAGCCTTCTGTGGAAGTGCGTGAAGCGGGTAATGTAAGTTTTCTGCACAGGAGGTTCATTCATCAATGTGACATGACAGCGACCGTTGTGCCGTTTTTTCTGTGGAGGCTACCAGTGTTATGTGAAAGATACTAACTGAAGAAAAATTGTCTAAAATTGCGTAAAACGAAGCACTTCGGTGCTGCTTTTTAATTTTTACTGTGGCCTTGTCTAAATACATTTAGTGACAACTTAGCGCGCGCGCGCGCACACACCACACACACATATATATATATATATATATATATATGTGTGTGTGTGTGTGTGTGTGTGTGTGTTAGCGGGATGGAAAGGGGTCGAGGGAAACATCATCATTTTGTTGTGGTTGGTCCGTGAGGGGGGGAGGGGGGTTAGGCCATTATCGCTCATTATTTTTTAGCCGAATTCACTTTGGCAGTTAAAGGCGAATATTGTCCGGAATGAAATTGATGCTGAATATTGTATGGAGCCCGAACTTTGTTGGGACCAGAAATACCCGGCCTCGATATATACGAACGGATCTCAAACTGAATGCTTAATGAGTTCCTGCAGGAATGTTCCTGTGAGGCTTCAACTTCGTCTCCTGTGGGGGTTCGCCTTTCGCCATTGTCGGTATTGGAGGAAGCTCGCGTTATGTTATTTTAACAAATTCTCTTAACTACCAAGTTTAGGGACGATTCTGGTAAGGTAAACTGAAGATTTGTTGGAGTATTTTGTGCTGTTCTTTTCATGTTAATTTTTTTTATCTCGGGTGAACTCACTTTCCAAATCATAAAGAACTTAATGCTAGCTAAGAAATATATATGTATGTGTAATTTTTGCCGACAGGTAGTGAAAAATTACTTTTTTTTTTTTTTTTTTTTTTTTTTTTTTTTTCTTTTTTTTTTTTTTTTTTTTTTTTGCAGATCGGATAGGTCATGATGAAATAAGATAAAATAAATGGAGTTTTAACGTATGCACATCACGCGCAGGCGCGCGTACACACATACACATGTATATGTGTGTATATATATATATATAATATATATATATATATATATATATATATAGAGAAGAGAGAGAGAGGAGAAGAGAGATAGAGAGAGAGAGAGAGAGAGAGAGAGAGAGAGAGAGAGAGAGAGAGGTGGGGGGAGGAGGGGAGGGGGTTCGTTGTGAGAATGAGTGGGCCATAGGATATAATAATTTGGTAACATCTCAGGCTAAGCGTTCATTTGTCAACCATTTAGAATTCAAGTCTGCTCTTTGAGCACACCAAAAGTCCTGAATATATGAATACTGATTTAGTATCACTCTTTCTTTCAGTTTATAAATTTTCTGGATATGTTTTTATTTGGAATCAGATGATTCATTGGTTAAACGCTTTGTGACGATCTTTGCTAATATTTTATGGCAGATGATAAAAAAATATTGAACCCTATGCTGAGTCTCACATAAACAACAGTTTGTGGGATATTGTTATCTCGTAATCAGCTTGTTTTGATTAACAGTAAATTAACTGTAAGAATCTTGTCGATTTTCTAGGTCTTCGGTAAACAGTTGACATGATTATATAATTGCTTTATTTCGTCTGGAACCTCTATATCACTTAAACTAGTGTTTGTATTTCAACGTGCTGAAAGTGCTGTGTTATTGTGCAGCCTCCCAGATCAGTGTATACATTTCAACACTCGGTAACATGTGGGATAAATATTTATAAATTTTGCACAGGTTCCTATGTCGAACGCTGTATATCTGTATATGGTTACTATACCTTATTAGAGTAAGTAGTCATTCTGGTAACTTTCCTAGTTGAAATATACTTCAGAAACTGAAATGGCTTCGGAAGTACGTAAATAGAAAGGGTCCATTACTGTCGAAAGCTTTCTATCAGGAAACTAAGATATCACAGCTTCTTAGAGTAAGTAGTCATTCTGGTAACTTTCCCAACTTGAAATATAATACAGGAACTGAAATGGCTTCGGAAATAAAGAGAAAGTGTCATGTATTGTCGAAAGCTTTCTATCAAGAAGCTAAGATACTACAGCTTCTTAGAGTAAGTAGTCACCCTGGCAACTTTCCTAACTTGAAATATACTTCAGAAACTGAAATGGCTTCGTAGATAAAGAGAAAGCGTCCTTTCCTGTCGAAAGTTTTCTATCAAGAGGCTAAGATACTCCCCGGTTAATGAAATGTATGTGAGCGTTGTTCGTTCATTGTTATTTTTTTAAAAGATTTTTTTTGAGAGTATGTCGCGAATGAATTCTTGTCAAGTAAATGTCAGTGAATTTGGTATCCGCGTTTCGCGAAAGTCAGGTAGCCAGTAATTGAAATGGCTTCCCGATCGATGCACCTGTAATGGAAACGGCTGGAAGTTGTTCCCCATCGTAGTCAGATGCGAGGTTTAATATCATTGTCAAAGGAATCGAGGTGTAACACCTAAGCATCCCTTTATGAAGTGACTAATAAACCTGCCTCCGGGGACAGAGTTATGACTACGGGGTAATTCATACGTAAGCCATTCCAACGTTGTGTTAATGGAGTTACATAAATGATGCTAGACGTTCTGCGGCGTCCGAATATGCTCTTTCTTTCTTTTTTTTCCTTTTATGATTCATAGATTCAGTTCTACCCAGGAAGAGTGAGAGGAACTCTGATGTATAAAAGGTCCGTAGGTTTTCCCGTGAAGAAGATTTAAAATGCATTGTTGTGATCCTATTATGTTATTTAATATACCATTTTTCACCAAACTGAGGAAGATAATAGAAATATCTGTTCAAGTTTCAAGCACGCATTTTACCATTAAGGTTCTAGATATCATGTCTTGTTGAAGATTGTAAGATTGTTGACATGGCAGAATAGCGTCATCCTTTCTCCTGCACTGACCCATCTCATAAAACCTTTTCCATGGTTCCACCGACCAAAATCGACATACAGAACAAGGATTAG
This sequence comes from Macrobrachium nipponense, assembly GCF_015104395.2. Lineage (NCBI taxonomy): Eukaryota > Metazoa > Arthropoda > Malacostraca > Decapoda > Palaemonidae > Macrobrachium > Macrobrachium nipponense. The sequence goes on from NC_061106.1 coordinate 32,498,142, forward strand.
TGATTGTACAGGCATTTTCTCTGCACTTACTACACGTTGGATGTGGATTTGTGAACGCCGATAGAGAAAGGCCAGAGCATCGTTATGTAACTGCCTATTTCTAACTTTCTAATCGAGAACTTGTCTCTTGCTGGTTGGGCAGAGATTGTATATCCACACCAGGCCTCCTATTCGCTCTCGCACTGCTACGCTTGAAACAAGTATATTTAGAAGGTGAACCCTAATCACATGGAACAAGCCCACACTGGAGCCATTGACTTGAAATTCAAGCTTCCAAATAATATGTTGTTCACTAGGAGGAAGTAAGAGGAGGTAAAGGAAAATGCAGAAAGAAGAGATCTCGCTTATTAAAGAAAAATAAAATAATAAATAGATAAAAGACGAAAAAATGATTAATTAATAAACAGCTAAAAATTGTTTTAAAAAGCAAAGAGAGCTGTATTAGGGTAGTAATGCAATGCATCTTCGCTTGAACATCTGAAGTTCCAGTTGCACGACATCCTGAGGGAGATTGTTCCAAAAGACCTGTTTATTTATTACTATTAATCAGTCAGCCACTTACGGAGTAGTAGTCTGTAATGTTGGCCCGGCACCTCTTTTTGTATCCGTTGCTCCGAGGATCTCGGTGCATATTGAGAAAGTCCTCTCGCAAAAGAGGTGGAGGCGTTATGTTGAAAACTCGCGGTCGCTTGTGAAATATTTCAGGAACGTCTGAACGCTTCATTAGCTGGAGGTAGAAGATCTTACACAGCGAGGTGGAGGCCGTTACTGGAATGCTAATTTATTCGGTCTTCTTCTTCTTCTTCTTCTTCTTCTTTTTCTTCTTCTTCTTCTTCTTCTTCGTGTACTTTTTCGTCGTCAGAAATTGCGAGGGAATTTAATTGGATTAAAGATACTTTTCTGTGTAGTTAAAGCGTCCTAAAAAAGTAAAAAAAATAGATAAATAAAAATAATAAAAAAAGGGAAATATCTTAAAAAGACAACCCTTGATGCTGGTTTCGACATAGAATGCCGACTTGTTTAAAAGTCCACGAGGAAGAACAAAAGATTTCGTTGTCGTAGATGAGAGAGAGAGAGAGAGAGAGAGAGAGAGAGAGAGAGAGAGAGAGAGAGGTGGAACTATTTGCATAATTGCGTCAAGTAGAGATGGTTCCGAGGTACAAAGTGGTACTCCAGTTAGAAGCAGAGAGGGAATGGCGGGTTTGGGTTAAGATGGATTATCATATGAAAGGGAGGTTGCACGCATGCGTGTACGTGATAGAGAGAGAGAGAAATGAAATGTCAATTCAGACTCCATCACTCTCTTATACAGTTATTGATGATACCAAGCTGGAGGACATTTTTTAATACTTTACTATATGAGATATTGCACAAGAATGTTTTTGTTGCTTTAGAAGTTTATGAAAGTAGTTTTTCCAAACCCATTAGTGGGGATCATCAAAATGTTCAGCGTGTCGGTTTGTCTTCATTTTCTTATGAACTTTTAGTTTTCTCTTATTACTGTTGTCAGGATTAGGCTCCCTTATTGCCATTTTGTAGCTCTCTCTCTCTCTCTCTCTCTCTCTCTCTCTCTCTCTCTCTCTCTCTCTCTGTTATGTGTGCGTGTGTTTGTTCTGTCTGTTCGCCTCTCCTTCCCCTCAGAAGAACAGACGCTCCGTATAATTCACACGACTGTCAGAGCGTTTCCATTAATCTCCATAAACATTGCTCGTTGCTTTCAAAATCCTCCTGGGAAGCGTTTCCTCATGTAGCTTCTCTCCGGGATATCTGGTGTTAAACAAGGTTTAGGTGATGACTTCAGGACACTGGGGGTCCCACGACTGGTAATTGATACTGCTTTTGCTACTGCTACTGCTACTGCTGCTGCTGCTGCCAGTACCCTTGAAGGAGCTGGAAGGAGAGAGAGTGAGAGAGTGAGAGAGACATCTTGTCGCCTCATGACGAGAAGGAAAAGGGGGATTTCAGACCTTCTCCTCGCGAGAAGGAGAAGGGATTTCAGACTTTCTCGTCGCTCAAGGAAAAGGGAAAATGGGATTTCAGTACGCCTTCTCGTCCGCGAGAAGGAGAAGGGAAGGGATTTTCAAACCTTCTCGGTCGCGAAGAAGGAAAAAGGGATTTTCAAGACCTTCTCGTCGCGAGAAGGAGAAGGGATTTCAGACCTTCTCGTCGCGAGAAGGAGAAGGGATTTCAGACCTTCTCGTCGCGAGAAGGAGAAGGGATTTCAGACAAGAGTCTTAGACCTCAGATCTTGTTTCAGACCCGGTCAACGGAAGGCCGTCTTGCCAGGCTCCTCTCCGGTTTTTCGAAACACCTTGTTAATTAATGGTTTAGTTTTAACCCTTTGTTTTAATTAGCGTCAGGTTTTCCAAGTGCAGTCTTGAAGTGTTTGGTATTAGCTGGCGCATCAAAAAAAAAAAAAAAAAAAAAAAAAAAAAAAACAGGGGGGGGAGGGGAAAGATATGTTGGTGCGATTGCATTGTATGCACGAATATATGGCAGTGTTTTATTTGCTCTCTCTCTCTCTCTCTCTCTCTCTCTCTCTCTCTCTCTCTCTCTCTCTCTCTCTCTCTCTCTCTCTCGTCCTCCCATGGGCAATGTACCTTTAAGTCAGATTTACTGGTGTAAAATATTACAGGTATTGATAGTTTAAAAGAAAATGAATTTTATTTGGTTTCCTATAAATTTCAGTAAGCCATTTGTAGTCATTGGCGGTAAATGGAAGTTATAAAATGATTGATGGAGCCTCATAACTGCAGTTCATGTAGCGGGGGCGTTATTTAATAGAAAGAAATCATTGTCGTATCATAAATTTATTAGCTTTGTGTGATGAACGTATATCGTTAACGGACTTCATTTACCAGGATGTGAAAGAAATAAAAAGGCGTTATTACGTTTATTATTAATGTAATAATGTCTCGCTTATGTGATTGACCCAACTTGAGCTTGCTCATCAAAGAACTACGTTTTAATCCAATAATGTTTCGTTATTTTTTTTTACTATGGTTATTGTTCCCACAGATTACTGACTGTTAGTGTAAATCACTGTTATTGTAAGAACGCTATACTTTTCCAGGTGATCATTTTCTAGCACTGTAATGAAGTTGTCAGTTGCGACTAAGAGGATCCAGATTATTATTATTATTATTATTATTATTATTATTATTATTATTGATTTTTTTTTTTTTTTTTTTTTTTTTTTTTGCTCTATCACATCCTCCAATTCGACTGGGTGGTATTTATAGTGAGGGGTTCCGGGTTGCATCCGCCTCCTTAGGAGTCCATCACTTTTCTTACTATGTGTGCCGTTTCTAGGATCACACTCTTCTGCATGAGTCCTGGAGCTACTTCAGCCTCTAGTTTTTTCTAGATTCCTTTTCAGGGATCTTGGGATCGTGCCTAGTGCTCCTATGATTATGGGTACGATTTCCACTGGCATATCCCATATCCTTCTTATTTCTATTTTTCAGATCTTGATACTTATCCATTTTTTTCCCTCTCTTTCTCTTCATACTCTGGTGTCCCATGGTATTGCGACATCAATGAGTGATACTTTCTTCTTGACTTTGTCAATCAACGTCACGTCCTGGTCTGTTTGCACGTATCACCCTATCCGTTCTGATACCATAGTCCCAGAGGATCTTTGCTTGATCGTTTTCTATCACTCCTTCAGGTTGGTGCTCGTACCACTTATTACTGCAAGGTAGTTGATGTTTCTTGCACAGGCTCCAGTGGAGGGCTTTTGCAACTGAATCATGCCTCTTTTTGTACTGGTTTCTGTGCAAGTGCCGGCATTCACTTGCTATGTGGTTTATGGTTTCATTTTTCGTATTGCACTTCCTACATATGGGAGATGTTATTTCCGTCTATCGTACTTTGAACATATGTGGTTCTTAGGGCCTGATCTTGTGCCGCTGTTATCATTCCTTCAGTTTCCTTCTTTAGCTCTCCCCTCTGTAGCCATTGCCAATTTGTCATCGCTGGCTAGTTCTTTAGTCTGTCTCATGTATTGTCCGTGCATTGGTTTGTTGTGCCAGTCCTCTGTTCTTTCTGTCTTTCTCCTGTCTCTGTATATTTCTGGGTCTTCGTCTACTTTTATTAGTCCTTCTTCCCATGCACTCTTTAGCCACTCGTCTTCACTGGTTTTCAGATATTGCCCCAGTGCTCTGTTTTCGATGTTGACGCAGTCCTCTATACTTAGTAGTCCTCTCCCTCCTTCCTTTCGTGTTATGTATAGTCTGTCCGTATTTGCTCTTGGGTGTAGTGCTTTGTGTATTGTCATTTGTTTCCTGGTTTTCTGATCTATGCTGCGGAGTTCTGCCTTCGTCCATTCCACTATTCCTGCGCTGTATCTGATTACTGGCAGTGCCCATGTGTTTATGGCTTTTACCATATTTCCGGCGTTGAGTTTTGACTTGAGTATCGCCTTGAGTCTCTGCATATATTCTTTCCTGATCGTGTCCTTCATCTCTTGGTGTTTTATATCTCCTCCTTCCATTATTCCCAGGTATTTATATCCTGTCTCATCTATGTGTTTGATGTTGCTCCCATCTGGTAGCTTTATCCCTTCAGTTCTCGTTACTTTGCCTTTTTGTATGTTGACTAAGGCGCATTTTTCTATTCCAAACTCCATCCTGATGTCCCCAGATACAATCCTTACAGTCTGGATTAGGGTATCTATTTCCTTGATGCTCTTACCATACAGCTTGATGTCGTCCATGAACATCAGATGGTTGATTCTGTTGCCTCTTTTCTTGAGTTGGTACCCGGCATCCATCTTCTGGTGAAATTAAATTATTATTATTATTATTATTATTATTATTATTATTATTATTATTATATTGTTGTTGTTGTTGTTGTTGCATTGGTACTAATATAGCAGTAATAATGATATCCAGATTTATCATCATTATTATCAGTAGAACTAGTAGTATTAATGTTAGTTGCACCACTATTGGTTGTGGTAATAGGAGTAGTACTAGTAGTATTATTAGTAGTAGGGAAAGGTGATGATGTTAATGACGTTGCTGTGGTTTCCCATTGTGTGCCTTTTCAAAAAGTCTCGGTAGTTTTCCGACGGAGCCCTTTCTGCCTCGCTAATTAAATTAGCAAGTTCTTTTGCTAATTGGACCTAATAAGAGCATTTCGTTCAGCGTAAGCCCCTTGGCGTTCAGGAGAGAGAGAGAGAGAGAGAGAGAGAGAGAGAGAGAGAGAGAGATCTTCAAAGGCTTCTTATAATTGCTATGCTCGATGAAACGCTCCTGTTGAAACCATTACCGTGCTACGACAATGGCCTGCCGCTCCGACCTGTTTTCAACTTGTTAATGTTCCTTGTTTTTATTGAGTTTTCCCGCAAAACTTTATTGTCAACTGCGGCTGAGTATGATGAAGGGTTGCGGCGTAAGATTTTGTGTAGTATGTGTACGTAGTCATTGTTATTGAGATCTTGTTATTTATAAGCTGCTTGAAAAGACCACTTACAGATTCTTTGCTGTTTTACTTTGACGGAAATCAAAATATCAAGTTAAATTTACGAGTTAATCATGTCTTGAATTTTACCATTTTTTCACCTCTGAACTTGATATATAGGAAGTTCTTCACTATCACAAACAACCCCAAAGATACAAGCAGTCATGAAACTGAAGTGGACCATTTAGTGGAATGGCATGTTTAGCTGAGTTTTGCTCTTTAGTTACAGCCAGTGTAGTACTATAAACCCCTTAGCTTCAGTACGAAGGGGTGACTGAGTAGGAAGCGAAAACGATCGTGTCCTTTTTTTTTTCTGTGTGGGGGCGGGGGGGGGGGGGGGAGGTGTCTGAGGCCTATCAAGTGAAAGCCTTCTCTCTCCTCTCTCTCTCTCTCTCTCTCTCTCTCTCTCTCTCTCTCACTAAGTGAGGTCTCTTTTCCCCCTTTTCACACCTCCACCCTCATCTAATATGAAACTTCGCTTTGAATTGATGCTTGTTTACTTTAGATTGTTGGAGACAGAAGGAGCCTCGACATTGAATATCTTTTCTATTTTTTTTGTTAATCTTAAACTTTGTATTCTTACAAAGTAATGACCACTGCCTCAGAAAAGCAGTGAATCTATTTAGGTGTGAAAGCGACTGATGCAGGCAGTAGCTTGTAAGGGTTGGGATAACAGTCAGCTAAGGAAGTATAGGATAATTCTTCACTGGGTCATGTTGACAATTCAGTAGAGGAATAAAAGTCACCCCGAGTTCTAGTTAGAATTTGAGACCACTAGCTCGGTTATTTAACTGGTTAAGGGGAAAAATGAGAACCAGGTACGGTACTTCAGTCACATTACCAGGCACAGTTTGAGTTGACTGGTTTTTTCTGAGAAAGGGGGCTGGATCGCCTTCCAATTATGAGAGAGCAGTATCTAAATTAGAGAGAGAGATAGGGAATTTCTTTCTTTTGAAGCCGGTTAAGGGGGGTAAGGGCTACTCCTAATATTTCGTAAGTCCTTGCCTTTTCTGACATGGTCCTTCAAAAGTCTGTAGGAGCACTGCATGGCAGCTAAATTTCAACTGCTAGGCTCACAAGAGAGACCACAAAACCCATATTGGAAACCGTGCAATTTTTAAAAGCCCTTCCCACGAACACCTGTTGTTTTATGTTAGGCCTTCGTGAGAGTTATATAATAAAAATAAAAAAATCTCCCTCTTGGATGAATAATAGTAGAGGAATGCGTGGTATTTGACTGTGAAGTCAAAAAGGAATGAGGTTAGTGAGTGACCGAAAAAAAAACACTTCAGATCTAAGATTGTGGCAAAGAGGAACTATTTTTTGTATTCCTACACGTCCTCCTTTTCGTATCACTTCCTGTTCGCTTTCGAAATATATCCAGTAATTTTGATGTGGCTTGGTGCGTCATTATGACCTTGGAAAAGAAATAACAGCTTCACCTCATATTTTTTTTTTATTGAGGAGAGTCATTATCCAACCGATGGTGTAAGTCATCTAGAAAAAATGTTAGGGGTATTTGTAAAGGTAAAAGAATACTGACTGATGTTTATCAGGAAGAGTAAGACTCGGCTATAACGAAGGGACAAACCATAGTTAGATGATGCGTAAGTACCGATAATGTTCAAAAGTTGTGCCATTAACTGTGCTTGGTTGCCGAGGAAATTTAGGACGAAGTAAATTTTTGGAATTCCCATGCAACAAAAATAGCAGAAAGAACAGAAATTAGGCAGTCACTCTCAAATCCTACGGAGATGGAGGAGGTTATAATATAACATTTGAACAGAACGGAAGCCGGTAGGAAGAGTAAAAACGATAACGAAGCCAAGGGAAAATGCGGCAGAAGGATGAATAGCGAACGAGAGACCAAATGCGAGACAATCGTTGACCAAAGCTCCTATTAATTAAATAATGATGGGGTGAGAGGTTGGTGGAGCTATACCTCACTTGAGGGGTATCTCTACCCCTTCGGGAGACCAGAGCTTTCTTAATAATTCCTAGTCGGTCGTCTCTCTATATCCGAGTGATCAATTCTAATAAAACTCTTAAGATGGAACTTCTTCGCGTTATCCGGGTTACTACTATTGTAGATTCACATCAAACATGCTTTGATGTCTAGGGCAGTCCCTTTCGACGCTTCTGATTGGCTGTTGACAAACCAAATCACAGCACTGGAAACTCTCAGTCTGTCGAGAGAGTTCATATAGGCAGGATGTGTGTTCCACCTCTCATGAGGGATACTTTTGAAAGACGTATCCCTCAGGAGAGGTGTAACATACATCCTGCCTATGTCAACTCTCGAGAGAGACTGGGAGTTACCAGTCCTGTGATTGGCTTATCAACAGCTAATCATGAGCGTCGTAAGGGACGTCCCTAGACATCAGATGCACGGTTGATGTGAATCTACTATAGGAAGGGAGCCAAGGAAAAAAAAGTGTCTTAGATAAAGAAAGAAAAACAGCGGCGCCAGTTTATTCAGATTAACCTTGTTTTAGAAATTACCTCCGGAGTCGTAAGTTAAGAAATCCCGAGAAGGAAATGCGACGGGAGAAGGGAAAGCGAGTTCGTGGAAATGAAAGTAGCAGAGAAAGCGAAATGAGGAAAGGAAATGAATCCAACAAGGAACAAAGGCTCCAAGGAAATGTTCCATAACAAGGCCGTAATTGGAATTATACCAAAATAAAAGCTGAGCACTTTTGTTTTGTTTCTGGTGGATGTGAAGGCATCGAGTTTTCTCTCTCTCTCTCTCTCTCTCTCTCTCTCTCTCTCTCTCTCTCTCTCTCTCTCTCTCTCTCTCTCTCTTTTATTCTATTTCCTTATTTTTTTTAATTTATAAGCTGCTTCCTGCGGATTGCCAGTGAAACGGAAATTCGCTCGCTTGCAAAGCGCTCTGCCTTCAGGGTACAGAGATGGTAAATAAGAAATATCTTCCTTGCGTACAGTTCTTTTCATGTTGTTATTTCGCAGCCAATAAATAGCTGGCGTATTGGATATTAGTATTGGCAGAAGTTAGATGTTGAAAGGATATTGGCATTTGCTCCAGATTTGAGAGCTGCATCTCCGGTTATAAATTCGGGATAAAGTTCCTACATCGGTCATCGCGTGATTGGTGATCATGACAGACCTGAGGATTTATTCTTATTCTCATCTCCTCTTATTACTGCCCTTGTTTGTATCTCTTTCTTACAATAGGACGTGTATGTAAAGTTCAAAGTGATGTTGTGATAAACAATTAATTTAAAATGAATCACAGTGAAAATAGGGACCGACTAATTAAAGACGAATAACCTTACGGTATTTTTTAGTACTTCATAAAGGTTAATACAATGTAGCCTACGTAGGGATCTTTTTCGACGAAATTGAGTGCCAGGAGACTAAGTTCGAGAATTACAGAAACTACAGGGAACTTCCGCTCTTTCTCAGAAGGCACACATCCGTGGAAACCCCCTGACAAGAGCGGCGTCAGCGCCTTCCATTGTTTATTAAGCGGTTCTGGAGTTCGCAATGCCCGAGCGGGGAAAGAAAGGGGACACTTCCTCGTTGACACTTATGAAAAGGGTAACAGAGGGGAAGGTGTAGACCTTGATAGCTTTCGGAACTCGGTATGTCAGAGGGGACTGGAATCAAACTCATTCGGAGGTCGTGTTTCAACATCAGGAAATGTACGCCAGGCGTGTCCTCTCATTATTTTTTTTATTTTTTTTTTTTTTTTTTTTTTTACATTTTTTTTTTGTAAAGTTCTCTTTTTATTAATATGTTAAATTTGAAAGGTTCAAATTTCAACATCAGGAAATGTACACCAGGTGTCTCCTCTCATTTTTATTTATTTTTTTTTTTATTTTTTTTTTTATTTTATTTTTTTTTTTTTTTTACATTAATTTCAGTTTTTTTTTTTTATTTTACTGTTCTGTTTTTGTTACTTTTTTTTTTTTTTTTTTTTTCTTTTTTTTTTTTTTTTTTTTATTTTTTTTTTTTTTTACATAATTTCAGTTTTTTTTTTTTTTTTAGTTTTTTTTTTTTTTACTGTTCTGTTTTTGTTACTATGGTTAAATTTGAAAAGTGCAAATTTCAACATCAGGAAATATACACCAAGTGTCTCTTCTTTTTTTTTTTTTTTTTTTTTTTTTTTCGTTTTTTGTTTTTTTTAGTACTATAGTACTTGTTAATATGTTAAATTTGAAAGGTTAAAATTTCATGCTGTATATTAAGGGCATCATGAATCTGAACGTAGTGAGAGGATAAACATTTACTTATCAAGCTTTTCGGTTTATTTTCTTATTTTACTTCGATGTGTTTCGGGAAGTATTCTTGGGTTTTATCCTTTTCTTAGAAATAAACAATCCGATCTCGTGTATGACATGAAGACCAAGAGGTTAAAATAGGTCAAGAAACTGGATCTTGAGACTCGTTGGACCTATCAGGTGAAGGTATTGGAACTTGAGACTCATTGGACCTATCAGGGGAAGATATTGGATCTTGAGACTCGTTGGACCTATCAGGGGAAGATATTGGATCTTGAGACTCGTTGGACCTATCAGGTGAAGATATTGGATCTTGAGACTCATTGGACCTATCAGGGGGAAGATATTGGATCTTGAGACTCATTGGACCTATCAGGTGAAGATATTGGAGCTTGAGACTCATTGGACCTATCAGGTGAAGATATTGGAGCTTGAGACTCGTTGGACCTATCAGGGAAGATATTGGATCTTGAGACTCGTTGGACCTATCAGGTGAAGATATTGGATCTTGAGACTCATTGGACCTATCAGGTGAAGATATTGGATCTTGAGACTCGTTGGACCTATCAGGGGAAGATATTGGAACTTGAGACTCGTTGGACCTATCAGGGGAAGATATTGGATCTTGAGACTCATTGGACCTATCAGGGGAAGATATTGGATCTTGAGACTCACCGGAACTAATGACAATAGCTTACATTTCTTTCGTACCAATAATGATAATGATTATGAAAAAACCTCTCTCGTATGACCTACGTACATACACTTTTAAATTCAGAAGGCATAGTATAGTGGTTAGTGTCGTGCATGCCACTCATACGTCACGGGTTCGCGTCTCCCCCAGGGCGATGAAAGATCACTGTCTCTGTATCATGATCAGTTACTGCTTCAGTGTGGGGTCAGCGATGGGAGGTTGAAACCAACATTCTTTGGAAGCTTGAATTTACAGTCAGTAACCCTGTGCACTTGTTCCATGTGAATAGGTTTCATCTACTGAAATAATAGTAATAATAATCCTGCGTGTGACTTCCTTTTTTGACTCTGTAGGACGTCAGAAATGAATGAAATTTAAAGACAGAAATTTGGTTATTATCATTATTACTTACATGAATTGCTATATGTACTTGCTTTGACATTTAAACAGGTATTGAACGCTTCTGTCAATTCCGCATCAGCCTTACTGTCACCTTACCAGAACCTGATTATCTCCTTGAATCTGAGAATTACTTTTGGAATAATCGTAGAAGTTGCTGGACCCATATTTTGTCCACCCGTTTCAGTGCACCGTCGAGAATCTGCTGATTCTCATGCATGATTTTACCATGGAGAGAGAGAGAGAGAGAGAGAGAGAGAGAGAGAGAGAGAGAGAGAGAGAGAGAGCTCCTAAAGAGACGAGGATGTAAATTCTTGTATTATGACACATCATTACGGTGTGCTGGGAAATGATGGTGTTGCAATACGCCAGAAAAGGCCTTAAGCTTCGTGTAATCTGATTCGTCACAATTGTCTGTACCTAAGTGTTATGTAGCACAGTTGTCGGATTTGGTAATATTTGTTGAGCAGATGGCGTTCTGGAATTTAGAAGAAGGTTATCGATTTCATTTGGGCTTTTTGAGACTGTTTCACGTGAGAGCTGAAGTTTGCCGTAGAATCTTCTGTAGCTCTTTTTTATTTAGACTTTTTCCATCTCTGTTACACTCTCAGGTTCGCGATTTCACACAAATTTACAGGTAGTTCTTAACCATAATTTCATTTATCTTAACCATAATTTCATTTATCCACGTTTGTATGAATTTCATTTTTGAAAGAATGCTTTTTTCAGCAGCAAAATTTTGCTTTTGTTTCCTTCAGATCATCATATCACAGCATTCATATTTCATTTTCATGCTGAATTATTTTCTCATGAATGCTGTTGCCAGTGTAGATAGTATCTTACTGCCCGCAACTTATATCACGTGTGTATGTGCGTGTGTCTGTGTGAGTGTTTGCTACACGTTCTTCTTAATATTCAGAACACCAGCCTGAATGTTTTTCCCTATATTTTTCGCAGCTGTGAAAAGACATTGTTCTTTGGCAGATCTGTAAAAAGAACACATTTTTGGCCAAAGATGATGCCGCATGAGTGTTTTCTCTCTCTTTTCCATGGCTGCCTCTCTCTCAGTTTCACATCCCATCGCTTTCCAATCGCTTTCGGTTGTTAGATCAAATATCAAAAGTGTGGGTCTCTCTCTCTCTCTCTCTCTCTCTCGTACACATAAACACACACACACACAACACACACACACACTCACACGCTGAGGGGTGGAATTTAGAATGGCGCTGAAGCGTTGGCGGCCGGTGGAATGTTTCGGAATGAGCTTTAGAAAACTGGAGATAAAAGGAATGCCTTTCATTAAAGGTATTCTCCCATTCATTGTGGCTTTTGAGAAGGGATGGCATAGTTCGTTATTCTAATTATATCTTGAGGAACCGAGGTATTCTGAAAATGATTTTACTTCAATCTCTTGCCCTAAGTTTCTTTCCATCTCGCCCTTTCATGTTTTTCAAGGGTGGTATTTTCTGGACAAACCTAGGTCTTAATTTGATGTAGTTTTTATAAATAAGTACGCGAAAGAGATGTAATACCTTACATATACGTGTGTAAAATGTAAGTGGCTACAGTTGCATAGATTACAGGGTATATCACCAGCGGGTACCAATACCCATATATTATATATATATATATATAATAAGTATATATATAATTATATTTATATATATGTATATATAATTTATATATATATATTATATATATATATTCTCTACCCTGGATGCTTCCCACTACAGTCGATTAAGAACCACCGGTACATATTTTACATCGGAGGTGAAATTATTTTTAAGCTATAATTTATTTAGATCACTTTTTCCTTACGTAATGGTTTGTCGAGAGTCGCACTGGGTAAGTATAATATATATATATATATATATATATATATATATATATATATATATATATATATATATATATATATATATATATAACTTGCCCAGTGTGACCTCTCGACATCCATTACGTAAGGAAAAAGTGATCTAAACTAAGTTATTGCTGAAAGATAATTTGACCTCCGATGTAAAATATGTACCTGGTTCTTAATCGACTGTAGTGGGAAGCATCCTGGGTAGAGAAGAGGGTGGGCCTTGCATCACCATCCCATAGAAGGATAACACGTGAAACATACCCGTTCAAAGAGAAAGGCGTATTTGTGTATAAGTTTATGCAGTTCTAGTTGTTTGTCGTATCTTGAACGATTGCAATTTCGTCATGTTGTCCTGTCATGAAAAAAATGTTTCGCTTTAGATTCTCTCTCTCTCTCTCTCTCTCTCTTCTCTCTCTCTCTCTCTCTGCGTGACAAAGGTTTCATTATTTTCCATTAGCTGTCATTACTTGCACTGAGGTATGTCTTACTGAGTGGTATCCTTTCGGCCTTCTTAAATTCTTAAATTGAAAGAGATTTTGACTATGAGAAACCTGTCTTTCCATGTTTAGCTTACTCAAGTTTATTCTTAACTGCTGAGAGATTCCTGCAGTGTATACTTTCTAGGGAGACGGAATCTGTAGTCTTCAGATATTGCACGAGAGTTTTCATAAGTCCTGCCTCCTTGTAGCAACAGCAAAAGTCAGATTTTGTAGTAACCGGTTATGTTAAAATTGTAATAACTTTTTTTTTTAAGTGTTTCTGGAAATAAATTAGTTCCTCGTTGGACGAGTGGTTTTCACGCTCAGCTACCAATCCGGTGGTCCGAAGTTTGATTCCCGGCTCGGCCAACGCGGAATCATAGGAATTTATGTCTGGTGATAGAAATTCATTTCTCGGTGTAATGTGGTTCGGATACCACAATAAACTCTAGGTCCCTTTGATAGGTGACCAATTGGTTCCTAGCCACGTAAAAATATCTAATCCTTCGGGCCAGCCCCAGGAGAGCTGTGAATCAGCTCAGTGGTCTGGTTAAACTAAGATGTACTTATCTTTTTTCTGGAAATAAATTGAAGTCAATAAACTGATTTTGTAGGTGTGTGTGTGTGGTGTGTTTGAGTTCACGAATTTGTGTGATTCCTTTATCCCTAATTTTTTGCGGTTCAAATGGAAAACAGTTCATTTGTCTGCCCTTCCTGCATCAACCGCCATCCGTAATGCGACCATTATTTAGAGTCCGCAATGGAGCTTTTTATATCCTTTGTGAAGTCACGTTGATGGCGACCGTTGACCAGAATAGCCCGAGCTTAGCCCGCGCTGCCATCACAGTCTGTAAATAAATAAAGGTATCATGGACGGAAAGGCCAGCGTCCAGGTTCAATAGAGGGGATTTCCGCGTTGTTTCGGACCGCTCCAAAAAGTTTAGCTATGCGGATACCGGTGTGTGTGTGTGTGTGTGTGGTTGTGTGTGCGTGTCATGATTTAGGCTTTCACTTGTCACTTTCCAAATTGTGGGAAATATTTTGGGTTGATTTGAAAAGTTTTTGTTTGAAGCGTGTGGGATTGAGGCGTTGGTAGAGTATGTTGATTAGGATTAAGAATTTTATCCCCTCCTTGGAAAGCTTAAAGAGAAATTTCTCTTTGAGTATGCTTATGTTGAGGAGTCGACCGTTATTTTAGACTGTAATTAGTAAAATAGCACTATATGTCTTTTTTCCTTTTAAAAATGTTAATGATTTGGTGTTGGAGTCTGTCGCAGGGGTGAATAATGCAGGATGAGTTGAAATAACAGTAGAAAAGCATTCTTCTCTCTCTCTCTCTCTCTCTCTCTCTCTCTCTCTCTCTCTCTCTCTCTCTCTCTCAATATCTACGTCATGAGTTCTCTCCTCACGTTTTATTTGCCCGGAAGTCACATAACATATCGGCTTCCTGCTTACTTATTAGACCTGATATTGTGAGCTAATTATCCATTTTTGTGATGCAGTTGACATGGCATTCATCTGCCGCCAGTCTCCTTTGTGAAAGAGTTGTTATTCCGCATTCTGTCCAGTTTTCTGTCAGAGGAAAGCGAGAAATAGCTACTCAGGAGAAACGCTTTTTTAATATGGTTTGCGTTTCCATTGGGCAAGACTGCCGCTCGTATGAAGAGATGGTGGTAAATCTCTAGTACTTTGCACTGATTTGGTTAGAACGAATTTATGTACGCTTTGTAAATTTCTGTACTTGTTAAGATGCAAAAGAATATATAAAGATAATATGCAAATGAGTTAATGGTATAAAGATAATATGCAAATGAGTTAATGGAAAAAAATTTGCCAGAGAATATAAATGCCGAAGAGAAGTGGATGGTGAGACAAATAAATTAGCATAGAAATTTAGTACAGACGATGTAACAATATTCATATCAGCCTGTTAAATTGCGTTGCTATAAAACGAATAAACAATGCTTTCTGGTCAATACTGGTAAGCAATTGAAGGTTCTTAGTTGTAATTCTGAGTTTTCAGTTTTGTCTTTAAATATAGGGATAAATACGCTCACGCTACACACATATATCACACACACACGTATAGCTGTATATATACACTAGCTGACCAACCCGGCATTACCCGGGATAACTAAATGACAACTGATAAACTAGCTCTCTCTCTCTCTCTCTCTCTCTCTCTCTCTCTCTCTCTCTCTCTCTCTCTCTCTCTCTCTCTCTCTCTCTCTCCGGACCCCCAGAGCGCTGATTTCTAGATGTGGGGAAGTTAAGTATATGGTAAAAATCTCATCTAAGTCGGTCACGAAATGTGGATTTGTAAAAATGAGGAGGGGAGTCTATGGTAAAAATATCATCAAAATCAGTAAAGAAATATGGATTTGTATAGCATTATAATTTTCCAATTTATATATATATGTGTGTGTGTTTTTGTGTGTGCGTGTATGTGTATATATATAGATAGATATATATACACACATGCAAGCGCACTGTTTTCATTTCTATCCTTACAAATCTCTTGAAAGTATTTCCTGATTCAAAAGTATGTAAATTGATCTTTGTACTGGATGACTATTGTTCGACTTTAGATGAAATTAAGATCGCCCACAACAAATATTTTTTAAAAGATGAAGTGGTTGGAATTCAATATAAAATCGACTGTCCTTCTCGTGTATCTCGGATGCAGTCATGATGAACATGAATTACTCCAGTAATTAAGCGTAGCATTCAGTGGGGACGAAGTCAAATTCCTTATTGACGTTTGCTGTTCGTGCTGTTGGAGAGCAGTGTTCTTTGTATCTGGTATTCGTGCTTTGACTGAAGAGTGACAATTTCATAAGCATTTCTAAGAACCGTTGACCTTTTGGTTTTATTGCACGGGGTACAAAGGCGTAGACCGCATTGCATGCTATGCCAGAGCAGCAACGGGAGGACTTAATCAGCCCATAATGTCATTTCCAGCAATGCAGGGTCGGACGCTAAAGGTAAAATTCTGACTTGGCTAAAAGCATGTTAATTGCTCGTGAGCGCATTCCCCCTCTTGCTTTTAATTCAGTTTCAGCCCTGTATCTCCTCTTTCCGAGGAAGTTAAAGAGCGAACTCGTTGCAAACAAGGGCTGAGGAAATTGAATAATCGAATTACGGAGAGCACGTATCAATGGGTGGGAATTATATACTGTATGGAATTAACTCTTTTTCAGGAGGTCGTTGATATTCGTATCAGCGTTTATATACAGTGGTTATACTGCAGTACGCTGGGCTTTACAGAAGGACCTACCACATGCAACATATATATACACTGTACGCGAATGAAGGTGTTGATTTTTGCCTGCTTTTCACCCGGCTCAGAATTTCTGTCTGCGATCGGTCAGAAAACTGCAGATCACTCGCATCGTTGAAAGATACAACTGATCTTCTATATATGATTGAGGTGCCCTTTTAGCTCCTGTTTAATTTCTCGACTTTTCCAAGACCATGCCGTACTTCCAGGTGTGGCTTAGTAGATCTAAACGATTTGTAATGTTACGTTGGTGATACGTGAAAATGTGGCACAGTATACAAATGCTTTTTTGTTTATACTGCATAGTATTTTATGCAATCTGGTTTGATTTCCCTGCTATACAACTGCCTACTTCTTTTACACACACACACACACACCACACACACACACACACATATAATAGTATATATATATATATATATATATATATATATATATATATATATATATATATATATATATTTTTTTTTTTTTTTTTTTTTTTCTTCTTCCTTAATAAGATATTTAGTTTTGGCTAAAGTTCACTTCTTCATCACATCGGTTATTGACATTTAGCGCGGTATATTTTATATTTAAAACAGCAGTCGTGTTTTGAAATCTCTTCATAGCTGTTAAACCGTGTTCATTCTTATTTTATAGTTGGAGTATTGCATTTTTTGTCTCTTATTAGGCCTTGTTCATGATCTATTGTTGAACTGGCAATAGATTGAACGGACTAAGCGCTTCGTTTCCATTACAAAAGCCTTAGAGGTCATTGATTCCCTGTATCTTTCAGTGTTTCACCAGATCTGTTGTGGTGTGTTAGGTGACGCCGATGCTAAAAAAATGAAAATAAATAAATAAAATAAAAAATAAAATTTTTCTCTTTTTTTATACTTTTAAATATTTTCTTCCTGAGCGATATTTTTTCCCATTTACTGATATTTCCCTTTACAAATATGAAGATGTGGACTCATATTTATTGTGTATTTCATCTGGAGTAATGTGTGGAGTCTAGCCTTGAACGCTGATACAGGGGAGGCCAGCCCGCCTAGTTCTCACCCTGTCACCCAAAAATAATTAGTAATAAAAAATTATAAACCTTTGTTCTTGTTAGACCTCTATGACAGAAAAGTTATGAGAATCTTGTTTTACATGGAAAATTCATGCCTTTATTTATTTATGTATTTATTTTATTTTATTTTATTATTTTATTTTTTTTATTTTTGCAGAAATGAACTATTTTCTTTGCTGTTCGGAGAGAAAATCTTCAATGATCACTGTTAAGGAACTTGCGTTTGTTCGAGAGCGTAACTTGAATATGTAATAACATATTTGGAATTATGTAACACTTAATTGTTTTATTTGTTTAGTGCAGTTAAGGAGAGGATATAGGAAAGAAAAAAAAAAAAAGCTGCTTTATTTACTGAGCAAGATTTAATATTGGGGTCGGAGGTGTGACGTTATCATTGATCTAAAGTGGTTTGTTGAGTGCTGTGACAATTTGATTTTTCGTAAAAGGAAAGTATCCTTGAACATTTTTATGAAGTGATACAGAGGAGTTTTTATTATTTCGCATATCGGAGTAAAAGGCATGTACTGCGAGTTGAAAGAAAATGTAAATATATATTTATGTATATATATATGTGTGTGTGTGTGAATTTTTTATCACTTCACCGTGATTTATATACAAGCATTAAGCTACAAGTGTCGTTTAATATCTAATTCGTTCAGCCTCAGAATCAGTTTATTTTTTTCAATGTTAATTCTGCTAAAATAGTATTTCCATTTGGTTATATATATATATATATATATATATATATATATATATATATGTGTGTGTGTGTGTGGTGTGTGTGTATATATATATATATATATATATATATATATATATATATATATATATAAACATTATTTCCGATGTAGAGCGAATTGGTTATTAAACGTCATTTGTAGATTACTGCTTATACACACACACATATATATATATATATATATATATATATATGTATATATATGTATATATATATATATATATATATATATATATATATATGTATATATATAAATATATATATATATATATATATATATATATATATATATATATATATTTGACATATAAACTTGTAATGTTTATTTCACCTCCATTGAAAACTCTTGGAAATGTTAGTTAAAATTCAGCAGATCCGCAGCTAATCTTGGAAATCTCTCGTGGAAAGGCAGTGGACTAAACAAAGTCATCCTGCCGCTTTATGAGATAATTCCGTAAATCGCGGAATGATGGATTAACATTGAGATTAAAAAGGTCTATAAACTAAGTAGGTCAAATTGCACACCAACTTCACAGTCGTTTTTTTTTTCTTTTTGTAGCATTGTATGTGCCTGTAACAAATATCATTAAGGGTATTATTAATGTTAGCGAGATATAATGTTCCTAGTGATATCATTATTGCTATTATTAATATTAGCGAGATCTACTCTACAGTATTCCTCTTACTTTAAAATGCAAATGCCGAGGAGGGCCGGAATTTCGAGAAGTTCCCGTCAAAGTATCTTGACATGTGTCAACTTCGACTAATCACAGGAGTTTTTTCATTTTTTTTTTTTCACTAGAGATGCACCAACTGTACGAAGAAGTTTCCAATATGGTCAGTTTCAGTGTTTTCCTCTACGATACAACTCCTACATCTTATACGGATTGTGTTATGATTGTAGTTATTTTATCCTTTTTTCTCAAAGAGAATATTTAAGTTTAGCTTGTTAGATTTATAATTGAACAGCAGTCGTGCTTTAAAATCTCAAGAAACTGTTACTTTTTGTGGTACTTTTAGAACAAGTTGATAGTAGTATTTATATCCTTCTATTCTCAAACGACCCTTTATTTTTTCTTATGAACATCTATGACAAACGTACGTATTACTCATATTTGGGAAGAAACTTATACTTTTGTGGTACTTTAAAAGCAATAGATAGTAGTATTTGTTTCCTTCTATTCTCAAACGGCCGTATATTTTTATTTTTTTTTTATTAATATTAACATCTGTGACAAACGCACGTAATAATCATACTTGGGAAGAAACCGATACTTTTGTGGTATTTTGACATAGTATTTATTTCCTTCTATTCTCAAATGGCCATATATTTTAACTTTTTTTTTTTTTATTAACATTAACATCTGCGACAAACGTACGTAATAATCATCCTGGGGGAAGAAACTGATACTTTTGTGGATGTAAAATGCAAACGAGGGAATTACAGTGGAAGCGGAATGGGACTTGATGGCCGCATTTGGGGAGAAACGAATCGGATTCCTCCCCGTACTCGACTGTCTTTCATTATTCAGTGTTTACCTTCGCCTGCGAAGCTGGGTGGATGGAGGTTATGCATTCCCCCGCGTCTGTTTGTAAGCTTTTTCTTCGCTGTCTGTCTGTCTCTCCCTCTGTCCACACTGCATCTCAAAAGGCTATTGACAGATATCGTCGAATTTGGATGGGAAGTGAGCGGGGTAGGATGTGGGTGGCAGCCAAGGAAAAGTTGATTAGGTTTTGAGATGAATGTGAATCCATTTCATCTGATTTCGTCCCTGTTTGGAGGTAGTGCCGTCTGTAGGCATTACTTAAGGTTCTTTGCAGCGTCCCTTCGGCCCCTAGCTGGAACCCCGTTCATTCCTTTTACTCTTACCTCCTTTCATATTCTCTTTCTTCCATCTTGTTATCAACCTGCTAAAAACATTGTTTTATAGCGCAGCTGCGAGGTTTTCCTCCTGTTACACCTTTCAGACCATTCTACTCACAATTTCCTTTCAGCGCTGAATGACTTCATAGGGCCCAGTGCTTGGCATTTTGGCCTAAATTCAGTATTCCATTCCATTTATTTCGCGACTATTTCGAGATGATCGATGTTTCATGTATTTTCTTTGTACAGAACAAACGATAAGTCTTTGTTGTATGTATGTGTATGCATGTATGTATGTATATATATATATATATATATATATATATATATATATATATATATATATCTATATAATATATATATATATATATATATATATATAACTGTACAACTACATCTACAGCTACCAGGAACAAGAACTAAGGACTAAGGAGTATGGATGAACTCGAAGATTGTTTAATTCCTTCAACACTGAAACGAATGTAGCATTCTTCATATCCATGCTGTGTACAAAGTAAATATAAAAAACATCGATATATATGTATATATATGTGTGTGTGTGTGTGTGTATCACAAAATCTTTTGTGTCATGTGGGTAATAATGTGTCTCTAGTATTACGCTGACAGATGTTTTAATTAAAGACGAGGTAAAAACCTGATGAATGGTGTTAATTTCCACTTCATGCTCTCCCGTTTTAGTTTAATTTGATCACGTTGTGACGGAGCGCTGATTATTCACTTCTTCCATTTTCCTTCCTCTTCATTTTTTTCAGACTCGAGGTGAGACCCACGGCAGTCGACCAACCTATAGTTTTATTTCACTGTTTTGGGCAACAGACGCTCCTCAGTGGGCTTTTTAGAAAACTGGCTTAAATCGGTTTTGTCCTCCTCGCCGGAGATCGAACTCTGGAGAGAGAGAGAGAGAGAGAGAGAGAGAGAGAGAGAGAGAGAGAGAGAGAGAGAGAGTTCTGAGATGGGTCTTCACCCAAGATCGAATTCTGGAGAGAGAGAGAGAGAGAGAGAGAGAGAGAGAGAGAGTTTTGTGATGGTTCTTCACCCAAGATCGAATTCTGGAGAGAGAGAGAGAGAGAGAGTTCTGAGATGGTTCTTCACCTAAGATCGAATTCTGGAGAGAGAGAGAGAGAGAGAGGTTCTGAGATGGTTCTTCACCCAAGATCGAACTCTGGAGAGAGAGAGAGAGAGAGAGAGAGCTCTAGTTCCGGGTCTCCTTTTTACCATTATCCACCTCAGCAAGGCACACATAAGCCGTGACTTCCGGGAATTCGATTAGTTCCACTTACTGGGCGCAGTGTTCATTTGCAATCTCTTTATTTTTCGTTATTGCTTCTCTCAGTTTTGGTCTGGAGATATAGCCTTTTATTTGGTTGGTGTGGGGGGGGGGGGGGGGAGGGTGCTAAGCTTTGATTATTATCCGTCATCTCGACTTTAATTATATTGTCTTCCAACTGTCATTCTTCCTGAGATCTTTTTTAAAAGTTTGGAAAAAGCATTTTATTACCATTTTTGTGAAACATGTTGTAATATGATGATAAAAAAAGTAACTTTTTGCGCTGGAAAAATTCCCTCATTTGTCTTCCAGCTGCCATTCTTCCTGAGATCTTTTTTTTATAGTTTGGGAAAAAGCATTTTATTACCATTTTTGTGAAACATGTGATTTGACGATAAAAAAAGTAACTTTTTGCTCCGGAAATTTTTTTTATATCTCTTAAAAAATGGAAACGTTTTATCACAAAACATGAAACTACTACAGATTTATAGTTATATACTCTTACAAACTCTCCTTCATTC
Source organism: Macrobrachium nipponense (assembly GCF_015104395.2). Taxonomy (NCBI): domain Eukaryota; kingdom Metazoa; phylum Arthropoda; class Malacostraca; order Decapoda; family Palaemonidae; genus Macrobrachium; species Macrobrachium nipponense. The sequence continues at coordinate 32,520,031 of NC_061106.1, forward strand.
ATTGAATGATACGGAACGATAGATTTGGAAGGAGCGAATATTAAACGATCCTCTGTTATCTTATCAACTTTGTATTTCAATTTTATTCTGTTTATATTTGTAACCTCCTCATATGCTGTTTTTATAAAGTATGCTAAGCGGAAACTCAGGTGGGTAAAAATAATGGTTAATACGGTACATAACTCCTCGAAAGGAATAGACAGCTATTATTTGTTACTATGTTCACATCTATTTTTATCTTGTGTGGTGATCTTACTTTGCATTTCTTGTATGAAAAAAAAAATTCTGATCTTGTTTTATAATTATTGTACTTCATATTACCTGTGTCAAAGAAAAAGTTTTTATCATATTTTATGATTATTGTAGTTTATGTTTCCTGTATCAAAGAAAAATTCATATCTCGTGTGATTATTTCACTTTAATTTCCCGTGTAATAGAAAAAATCTTGTTTAATAATTATTGTACTTTATATTTCCTTTACTAAAAGAAAAAAAGTGATGACGTATGCCCACGCTATTTGCGTTATCAAAGATCCAGATTTCCCTTCTGGGACGAGTGACGTTGTGGGGGGAGGTTGGCGGTGAAGTCTTTTCGTGTGTCCTGTTGTCCGCGTTTGTCTGTTTGTGCGTCCGTCCGTCCGTTCGTTCTCGCGTCTGAAACACAACCCGCATATGTAACGCTCTCAGAAGTATTAGTTTTAAAGGAGAATTCCGATGGTGAAGAGGCTTCTAAGGTGACTCCATCTTTAAGCATGCCATTACGTTACTGGGAACAGGACCCCCCTCCCATGCGGCGTTTTCTCTCCCCCCCACCCCCACCCCCAGCGCATCCCTCCCCCCATCCATGCATTCACCTCCCATCTCACCCCCCACCCCCGTCGTCCGCCTTTATTACTGGGTATTAATGGGTTCCTCATTGTCTCGTAGCAAATATTTGCTAGATATATTAATATTCTCGTTCCCTTTTTATCAGGGTATTGATTCATTGATATGTTGATTTTGACATTGAATTTATATATATATATATATATATATATATATATATATATATATATAGATATATATATATATGTATGTATGGATAGTATATGTGTGTGTGTGTGTGTACTTACTCACACGGAAACACTGTGCATTGTGTTTTATCACCTTGTCCGTTAATCAAAGGTTCGGAATCACGGACAATGGTTTTAATGAAGGTTACGCTTTTTATAGTTCTCTTGGTCTTGTTTGGTTGACTGTCATCACTCTTCTGAAGTCGGGTGATGAAGGGGACGATGCTTTGTATACGCCGAATGTATTTTACAAAAATTTAATGCTCCTCTCCTAGTCGTTAGGGAAAACATAACCAAGCAATGTTGTTTCTTAACATTAATTACATATATATATATATATATATATATATATATATATATATATATATATATATATATATATTATATAAAAAATATAACTCTCCCAGACTGCTCTGGTAACGCCTTTAGGCAACAACGCAACTTTTGGTCATTTATTTATGTTTTTCTTTTATTCTTTCGTTCATTTTTA
>NC_061106.1:32526571-32566571 GCF_015104395.2 Macrobrachium nipponense
TTATTATTTGCACATTTCACCATCTTTTACGTGACTATCCAAGCTCTTGTGAGGTGATGGGAAATCTGTGACGGCCTCTCAATAAACCCACCCACCCCCCCCTACCCCAGATTAAAGGTACTTCGGTGACAGATTTATGACGAAGTATGGAGATAAAATAACCCCGGCATCGCGGCTGTTTACATCTTGCTCTCCATTGGCAGAAAATCGTTTGCCTCTTTGGATGAGATGGGAGGAGGCGGCCCTTTTTTTGGCCCCCCCTTTTTTTCTTTTTTACCCTCCTCGCCTCCATCTCTCTCTCCCTTCTTATTCCTTCATTCCATCCCCGCTTCATTCCTTCAGTCTGTCGTTGGTTCACGCCGGGAAATGATAGAGATGGAAGAGGAAGAGATGCTGAAGGAGTATGTGTGTTTGTGTGTGAACTAGTGGAAGTAGACCGCATTTTTTACACATTTATATTCTAATGCTCACACAAACAGACGCACATACGTATATATGTGATATTTTGGCTCCAGTAGACCCTGGTATACGTTAAACAGACCTTTATTAAATTGACTCTCCGCCCAACTCACCCCTCCCTCCTCCACCCCGGAATAAACCAGATTTTCTGTAAATCATAATTTAACATGCAGTGATAAACTTTTTTATCTTCATTGTTTTCGTCAAATTAAGACTTGATTTTTGTGTAGTTTTATCCTTTTTTTTTTAGTAAATTGTTTGTTTTATCTTGTTTATTGTTTGTGTCAGATTAAGATTTATTTTGTTTATTATCGAATAATTTTCTTCAATTTAAGGTTTAGCTTTTTGTGCAGTCTGATCGTTTTGATGAATAATTTTTAATCTTGTGTATAATTTGTATCAATTAAGAAACGCAGATGATTTAGACGCCGTGACTTTTCTCAGCCTCCAGAACGCCTTAAGACGTTCAGGCAATTATACGGAAAGTTTCTTGCAAAAGACGAGAATTATGGGACACTTAATTTCCACACTTCGTACCGTGAGTTCAGGTAATGGATGTTAATCGTCATTCAAGTAACCTTTAATGTAAAAACCACATTCATTTTAAAGAGAGAGAGAGAGAGAGAGAGAGAGAGAGAGAGAGAGAGAGAAATGAATGGTTTAATATAAATGCAATTATCCAAATTAGAAGTCTAGATCCACCAGATTTTAATGATTTCTTAATAGGAAGTTGAAGGCGAACCTTTATGGGATATGTGTTGTTTTTTTTTTTACAATCGTTTCAGAATGTTTTTTCTGTGAACTAACCTCTTCCAATTTTTCCTTCCGCCATTTTGACGTGTTATTTTATGCTGTTATTTATTGCACAAGTATACATCTCCCTGTGCACAGGTACAGAGAAAAAATTATGTACTATGTAATCAGTTGGTTTAAGAAAAATTTTTTGCTCTCACAAATATAGCGTTTTAAAAAGGATATATCTTGTTTATAACGTTATCCGTGCATCAAAATCAACGCTTTTGTATTGCCTAGCTGTGTTGCACCTCCCCACAGAAATTACGACGCGTGACCATTGCACATTGATGACGGATAGTAATCATATAATGGCAGGTTGTGATTGCTATTAATCAGGCATGCGAGTGTGATAGGCAGTGATTATCGGAATCATTGCTCTCCATTAGTATTCGGGAAGAGAGAGAGAGAGAGAGAGAGAGAGAGAGAGAGAGAGAGAGAGAGAGAGAGTTGGTAATCAACACTTCGCTAATTTAATTGTAAACAACGTGGCTTGCTTTGGCTAAGAGAAACTTGAAAGCTAAACTTCCGTGTTATTATTTTTTTTCTGATGTCAATGAACCTCTGGGCTGTTTCAGTGCAGGCTGTTATTGCTATAACGGCCCCTCACATACGTAATGCAATTATTCTGATGACTCATTTCCCCCCCTTCTAGTAAGTTAATGCTGTTTATTACATTTAGCGCATGTAATTAGAGTTGACGCTCATTCAAGGGATGAATGTACATTGTAACTTCACGATTAGAGTTGGGTTTGTCGTAGTAATGGGAACATGTGCTTTGGTTGGTCTTCGTAACTTCATTTACGCTTGTCACAGTGGCATTTGGTTATTATTATTATTATTATTATTATTATTATTATTATTATTATTATTATTATTACAGCTGAATTAAAAAAACTGACTAAACCTTGACGTAAATTAAACGTGTAACAGAGAGAGAGAAATAAGAGAGAGAGAGAGTTAGTAACCTATTATTTATTTTTATGCACTTACCATTCAGAAATAAGTCAAGAGATTATTACAGGTCTCACTGAGAGAGAGAGAGAGAGAGAGAGAGGATATTATCTTTACCTATTTTTTCCCCGTCACTGTGACTTAATTTTCGCCAGCTCCTCCTCCTCCTTCTCCCCCGAGGAATCGATTTCAAGGCGTAATCCCAGCCAGGCTCATAACTAACGGCCTTCGATTTCTCTCTCTCTCTCTCTCTCTCTCTCTCTCTCATTTATACACATTGTTTTTGTTGTTGTTTATTCAGGTTTTTTTTAGGCTTTCTTTCCTTTCACTTCCTGCGTCTGCTATCTAGTAGAATATGATTCGTGAGGGGTTGGTGAGTTGAGGGGGGGTTGGGGCAGCTGTTGAAAAATCGGGAAGTCAAATTTTGCCACACAAGAGAAAAACTGTATGAACCGATTTGTATGGCGATATTTTAATGAGAAGGATAAATAACTTTAAAAATGAAATGATAACTTCGAGTGTTTGGTAAGCAGAGAAAACAGGGAAAGAGCGATTTTATAGATAAATGTTTTTTTCCCAACGAATTTCTCCCTGTATGGTAATCTTCGTGGCCCAAGAGGTTCCGTTTAGTGGGCTTTTTATGGTCTAGGTTTCAGCAATGATGGGGAACATGTTCCCTAAACGCTCAACAGGAGATTGATTAGACCCCTGCTGCGTTTAAGCCTTCTGTCCTCAGCGCCTCTCAAGAATCGAAGACCTCCTCTCTCTCTCTCTCTCTCTCTCTCTCTCTCTCTCTCTCTCTCTCTCTCTCAATCTCTCTCTCTCTCTCTCCTCTCCAGTCCATCCATCATATCTTTCTCTTGGATGTGTAGAATCTCCTGTCAAAGATTTGGAGGTTTCTGAACCTTACGTGTTCTCTTCGATAAAATCAGTTTGCTTTCCCTTAAACAGGCTACCCTTTCTCTCTCTCTCTCTCTCTCTCTCTCTCTCTCTCTCTCCTTTCTCTCTCTCTCTCTCTCTCTCTCTCTCCAAGTCCAAATCTATCATTGTCTGTCTTTCTCTTTGGATATGGAGATCCTCTTGTCAAAGAACAAAGATTTCGAAGCTTCCGAAGTTCCCTCTTCGGAGGCTGAAATTTGTTTGCTTTCCCTTAAAAAGGCTTCTCTCTCTCTCTCTCTCTCTCTCTCTCTCTCTCTCTCTCTCTCTCTCTCTCTCTCTCTCTCTCTCTCTGGGAATAGCCGCGCATGGGCTTTAGAAAAGAGTATCCTTTAACCGTCTTATCTGCCTCTACCTTACAAAATGTGAATTATTGCAGCACTCTCTGTTGATTATCTGAGAAAAGTTAAATACTGCTGTTAGTCCATTTTTTCAATTTAACAAGTGTAATATTAGTGATGCACCAAAGCAAGTAGTGAATATTTGTTATTTAATGCATTTTTTTCTAGAGGAACGCATTACCCAGAGAAGATTTTTTTTTCTAGAGACGTTTTATGGATTTGCAATCATTTTCCACAAGAATGCTGTATCTTGCAGTTGCTATGTATGCCGTTTAGCTTCGCTTTCGCCATATTGAAAAAAGATGCGTTTTGTTTTGATGGGAGTTGGAAAACGTTTCTTTCAATAGTGCAACCTGTTTATTCAAATATCGAAACCTCTCTTTTTACGTAGTAATATCGAAACCTCTCTTTTTACGTAGTGAGGTGTGGAGATGCGTCGTGTATATGAACAGACAAATAATGACTCTTTTATCTTACTGATGTATATTACTATTATTATTTTTATTTGTTTATTTTTATCTTTTTGAAGAGCGTCATATAAATGAAAGTAACGTCATTGTTGTCTCCTCGCGTCTAATTGTAGAGTTTGTTTGTTTGTATGGTGTTTTTACGTTGATGGAACCAGTGGTTATTCGGCAACGGGACCAACGGCTTTACGTGACTTCCGAACCACGTCGAGAGTGAACTTCTACCACCAGAAATACACATCTCTCACCCCTCTGTGGAATACCCGGGAATCGAACTCGCGGCCACCGAGGTGGCAGACCAAGACCATACCGATCACTCCACTGAGGCGCATAAATATAGAGTTTGGCTCTTGTACTGCAACTTCAGTAGCTTGAGTCATTAGTTAAGGAAAGAGCAACCATATTAATGTTTCAAACAGTGAACGGATATGTCGTCAATATTTCTGAAAGTTATTGCTACTACGGCTTTTAAGGAAGACGTCGATATCTTTACACGCGCGGAAGTTCAAGAGAAGATACAATGCATTACTACCATAATGCTATTCTTCTTGCATTGTAGTACTTTTTATCTATTTGTCTGTTTATTAGTTTATTTTTCCTTTTTTAGCAAGTGGTCCTTCTTTCTGTATATTTCTCTTTCATTCCTCTTACATCCTAATGAACACCGTAGTCTTTGGAAGCTTGAATTTCAAGTCAGTGGCTCATGTGGGCTTGTTCCATATGAATAGGTTTCATCTTTTGAATAATAATAATAATAATAATAATAATAATAATAATAATAATAATAATAATAATAATAATAATAATGCAAAAGGCAGAGGTGAAATGACAGTGAATCCCTTTCGCGAGGAATCAGAAGGGAGTAGATTTTCACGCTTAAGTATAATAGACCCATTTATTTGGTCCTTCAAAGGAGAGGAAAAAAAGATGAGGAGATTGGGAATAAAAGAGCTCCAGCGAAGATTTAGTGGAACCTTTGCGATCCTCTTTTGCATAATAAGATCATTAGTTCTTTTTCTTTTCTCTCTTTCTGTCTTTTCTTATCCTCTCTCTTTAGAGAGAGATTCCTCTCCTGGAGGAAGGAAAAACGAAGATTTCATCAGTGGGGGCTTTGAGAATATCACCCCTCTCCTCTCTCGTTGTGTTGAGAGAGAGAGAGAGAGAGAGAGAGAGAGAGAGAGAGAGGTGGGTTTTAGGCAGTGAGGTCGCTCTCTTTGTTATAAGCTCCTGATATATCGTAATTAGTTCTCTGTTTCGTCTGGCTGTATAAGACGTTTATCTTGAACATAAGACCAGTGGAGTACCTGTTACGTATGTTTTGTTGAAAGGGAGACTTTGCATTGGTTTTCACTTTATTTTTTCGTTTAAGTCACAATTTATTGTTTTATTTTGGTTGTGATTAACCCATGGCTGGATGACGTCAAGTTTAAATTTGGACTTAATTACCGGCATGGTAGCATTGTTACATATGTGGATACACATTGAATTTTATTATTACTTATATTATTTATGGTAGGTTTGGTAAACGTATAGGTTGAGATTAGAATGCCGCAAGAATCCAGACCGAAGAGCTCTATTTAAATTGATGTAAAACAAAATCTAATAAAATTTGTAGCCATGATGTCCTGTCCATATACGTATAAAGGAACCCTTCAGAACATTGTAAGCTTCTTTTGTTGGGGGGGGGATTAAGTGACTGATTATCCTTAAATGTTATGAAAAAGGAATACCATAGAAAATGGACTGGTTAATGCATAGACTCAGATGGGTTCATCGGTAAAGTCTTGCTTACACTAATATCTAGACTCTGTCCTAATAACTACAGCAATTGCTAATTGTCTCCAGATCTGTTTGTGCACAGGAAAGGGCTTCTTTTTTTTAACCAGGTAGAGCAAACAACTAGTGTTTACTCTTATTATCTTACTTTCTTAGGCATCACTTATGTTACAAGTAAAGGATGAAAACAACGAAGGCATTCTGTGCTATTTTTTGTAGCACGCGTGTGTAGGTCGTCTGTATTCGCTAAAATTACCGTCACGTACATTAAATCATTTTGCGAGTTCAATGGATTTTTACATATATGTATGTATATATATATATAGTATATATATATATCATTATATATATATATATATATGTGTGTGTGTGTGTGTGTGTGTGTGTGTGTGTGTGTCTGTGTGTGTGTGTGTGTGGTGTGTGTGTGATGTATGATGTATGTCTATAATTAATCAACAGAATCAGAACATAAAAGAAAATGTCAAAAAAAATGATCTCCCACCGATATTCTACTGTGTCTTTATACAGGTACTGAAATCCCCTGTCTAAATCTATAGTTAGTATCACAAATATGTTTGGAGAACATAATGTTAGCCCTGGGGTATGTTAGATCGCATAGTTCAAGGGTCGTAAGACTTGCTGGCACGCCATCCACATTGAACCCTAAGTTGTTGAGATAAATGACGCGAGTTTAGCATCGTTTAAACACCAGGGGTTTAAATACGTTCACTAGTATTATTGTAATTCTTTACCTTATTGTATTATTGTAGTAATTTGCGCTTTTTTAAAAATTCGGTAACAATATATGATGTAAAATTTGATCCTGGGTTGAAGGAAGAAATTACCGTGCGCAAGTCAAGAAATCTTACAGTAGATCAACTTGGAAATCGTTCATAAGTTCAGTATAACAAACGGTGATTGTGGTAGAAGTTTGCACTGTAGGTTCACGTAACGTTCTGTGCAGTGTCCCTTCGGCCCGTAGCTGCAACCTCTTTGATTCCTTTTACCGCACCTCCGTTCATTTTCTCTTTCGTATACATTTCTTCCTACCCTACCCTTGCCTATCTGTTGGTTCATAGCGCAACTGAGAGGTTTTCCTCCTGTTGCACCTTTCAGGCCTTCTTAACTGTCAATTTCCGTTTCAGCGCTGAATGTCCTCGTAGGTCCCAGCTCTTAGCCTCTGTCCTCAATTTATATTCCATCCCTGTGGTAGAAAGGGGAAAAACTTATCATTATTAACGTTCTTAGATTCCGATGTCGTAAAAGATATCGTCATTCTCCCGAAGGCTATACGAGTTTAACGTAAGCCTAAGGTTGCACCACTCTCCAATGTCATCCACTAAGGCTGATTGTTCATTCCAAAGGTAGACAGTGAGGTCGCCAATTATGTATACCGAATTCACAGCTTAGCTCAACAGAGACGGAATATTTTACACACATTATATATTTACGTGTATACATATGTATATATGTATATATATTATATATTATTATAAAAATTATATTATATAATATATAATTATATATATGATATTATTAATATATATTATATAAATTATATATATATATATATATATATATATATATATTTATGCGGTATGAAGTGATGACAGTTATTTTTTGCTTGACCAATTCGGCAAACCCCCCTCCCCATCTCTCTCTCTCTCTCTCTCTCTCTCTCTCTCTCTCTCTCTCTCTCTCTCTCTCTCTCTCTTATTTATTACAGTTCTGAAGAAATCACTGTGAAATGCTGTACTATTTGATAACTTTAAAACCATCTTCCAGTAGCATCTGTTTTCTGGTATTTCTGCGATCTTCCGATTTTTCTTGACTAACGGTTGCGTGACCACTTTCCCCAAAAGTATAATAAATACCCCTTTTGATCAGCGTAATGAATATTGCTCTTTTTATTATTTACCTTACTTTGGTATCGTGCCACTTTCCATTGTGTCTAAGATTCCGTGAAGCAAAAACTCGCGTGTTGTTATTTGATAGAGGCCATTCCTCTTACAGCGCCTTTTAATGAGGGACTACAAGACCTTTTTAATGTCACTTTCATCGCTGGGGTGGAATGAGGTCGTCTGCCTGAAAGCAGTTATATAGTAATAAGTCAGGCGTTTACTACTTAGCGCTTTATAATGACGTCATATAATCCAGATTGCGGTGGAAGTAATGGGGTGAGGTCCTCGATACGAGCGGCGTGCCTGAAGGAGAGCATCGGCGTTAAGTCTTTCCTGTCGAGGGGCTTTTGGGGCTTCGTCAGTAGGTTTAAATAAACCTCACCGCTGGTTTGTCATTATATTTGAGTTGTTTTTTCCCCGTTTACCAAGAGGTATTGGGTGGGTGTTTTCCTCTATAAGTAATTTTCCTGTTATTCATGTTCATGCTAATATGGTTTTAGTACCAGGTCTTCACTTTATTGTAGTTGGTATCCCAGCTGTGCTAATGGCTATGAATCGTTGTCTTTGGAAAATGGTGCCATAGTCTTTTAAAACTTCATAAGCTACTATGTATTGTTCTGTTAAGTTTGAACTTCTAAGTTCGTTTTTGTCTTGAAACGTTTCTCTTTAAAAGTAAGTCATGAATGATTTTACTCCTCTCTCTCTCTCTCTCTCTCTCTCTCTCTCTCACACACATTGTTAACGTATAGTGCCTGACCAATATTTGGTAACACATTAATGGATTAATCTTCGGCCAATTGCTCTCACTTCAGACGTGACACAGTTTATTTGATTGGTAATCGTGCAATGCACAACAGACCATCCTCGTGGACTCCTAATATTAACTCAGGTGCCGTAGAGTAATTGTGTTTGGAGACTCCTCTGGTGCTTATTGGTATGCTGTCGGGAATACCGCCTTCGTACTAAAGTAGATTCACATCAACCGTACTAAAGTAGATTCACATCAACCGTGCATCTGATATCTAGGCCAGTCCCTTACGACGCTCCTGATTGGCTTTTGATAAGCCAATCACAGGGCTGGAAAAACTCAGTCTTTCGAGAGAGTTCACATTGGCTGGAGGTATGTTTCACCTCTCCTAAGGGATAGTTTGGAAAGACTGACTGGCTGAATTTTTTTTATTTCCCCTCAGCTGATTAGAAATTATGGTTATTTTACATTATTAGACCCTTTCCAGGATTTATACTGTAATAGACTGTATATTTCAAGGGGGTTATTTTTAGTAATTTTACTTTGCACAATTGCGAGTCGTACTCATGAAACTTACTGTTATAAAGCGTATGCGAGTATCATTTAATGTATATACTTTATAGCATTATATAGAGATTAAATCTAGTTGATGTCCGTATGGTATATGACTACATACTCCTCTGGGCAATAAGCTACGTATGTTATGTGAATCTCTCTCTCTCTCTCTCTCTCTCTCTCTCTCTCTCTCTCTCTCTCTCTCTCTCTATATATATATATAATATATATATATAGTATATATATATATATGTGTGTGGTTGTGTGTGTGTGGGTGTGTGTGTGGGAGTGTGTGTAGGTGTGTGTGTGCATTTATGTTTGTGTGTATCTGTATATGAATGTGTGTTTGTGTACACAGGTATTTTCCCCTGGTGTGTGTGACGGTTGCCAGATAATCCCTTCATGGGGCTCCAATCCTCGAAAGAGGAGGAACCCGGCCAAGGAGGAGGAGGAGTAGGAGGGCGAAGGAAGAATAGGATCGATGCTGTGGCAAAGATCTGACAGAGGCCTCTTGAAAGGCTGTGTGACAATACTGTCCTCGTGGAGTCAACGTTACTCTCTTTTCTTAGTGCTGTTTTCGGTATTATTATTATTATTTTTTTTTTTTTTTTTTTATTTCTTAAATTCTTTTTTCATTCGCTACTTTCAAAATCGAATCATTCTGTTCGTCTCATGATTTTATATTTTTGTTTGTAATGTGATTGATTGTTCAGGATTAAAAAAATATAAACCGTTAGGTGTTCGTAGGTGTGGATTAAGTCAATATCCTCCATTTATGGTTAACCAACGGGGAAAAAAAGACATACTGGATTTGATACAGTTGTAATTTATCGCAGAAAAAAAATAACTGCTGTTTTTGGTATTTTCATAGTTTTGTGCAAAAAAAAAAAAAAAAAAAAAAAAAAAAAAAAAAAAAAAAAAAAAAAAAAAAAAAAAAAAAAGCCTATTGAATATGGTATATTCATCATTTCTCGCTAAGAAAAGATCTAATGGAATTGGTACATTATCATTTCTTGCAAAGAAATACAGATAAAAATAAATGAAAATAAAATAGAATAAAAATACTGGATTTGGTACAGTTGTCATTTCTTGCAAAAAAAAAAAGAAAAAAAAATGCTGGATTTAGTACATATGTCATTTCACATTTAAAAATGTTAGGAAGCGTTCGATGAACACTGAATACTAAAAAGGTCTTTCTTATCAGGCCTGTGGGGATAACCATTCTTCAGTTGGCGTTAGTCTCCCTAAAAATTTTATAACCTAGTTTCCTTTCCTCCTAAAGATATTAAAAAAAAAAAGGCCTCTTCGGATGCAGACCACATTATTTTTATTTTATTTTATTTTATTTTATTTATTTATTTATTTTTTATTTTATTTTTTTTTTTTTTAGCTTTCCGAAGAGAAAACTATTTGGGCACTTTGTCGGTCCGACCCCGCTTTTTGTGTCCACACTCAAATCTTAAAAACTACTGAGTCTAGAGGGCTGCAAATTGGTATGTTGATCATCCACCCTTCAGTCATCAAACATGCCAAATTGCAGCCCTCTAGCCTCAATAGTTTCTATTTTATTTAAGGTTAAAGTTAGCCATAATCGTGCGTCTAGCAACGATAAACGTCAGGTCACCACCGGGCCCTGGTTAAAGTTTCATTAGGCGGTGCTCATACAGCATTACACCGAGACGGCGAGACTACCGAAAGGTAGATCTATTTTCTGTGGCCTTGATTATAAGATGTACAGCGAAACTTCGGCGCATTTTCACTCGTATTTATTGCACGGTTTGTGCATTTTTTTAAATAAAAAAAAATAAGAAAAATAAAAAAAATCAGTGATTTATTTGATTTTTTAATTTAATTCAATTTTTTATTTGCTTGGTCTTTTTTTGAATTGTTAGATGTTTTTCAAATCCTTCTTTTCCCTCAAAATGTATTTTGTGACAGAATTACTATTGATTTATCTTTTAGGTTTCCAGTTCTGGCCTAAAGTGTGTACTTCCAATTTTTTTTATATCAAAATAAATAGATGCAGCACATTTATGCTCAAGTTTTTATCAACCTCCAACCCATATTTTTCAATTTGTTTGCTTTCAATTTTAAAAATTAACAAATTAAAAAAATCATGATTTTTTTAAATGAAAAAAATCAATGATTTAATCACATGATTATCAGTTTGATTTAATCATTGCCAACCTTGATTTATTGTCTTCCTTTTGGGAAAATTAACAGATTGTATTGGGCTGCGAAACATCCAAAGTATATTATAAGTATATCTTCCGGTAATGCAGAAAGCCAATTTGCATATTAACAACGTTATTGAGCAACGGATTTTTGTGGAGATATAAGTGCCATGTTGCACGCTGGCAGGCAGTAGGCTTTCACAAGACAATAAACTAATTTAGTAGCGGCAAGACACTTGCGGCGCCCTTTTGAAAAAAAATATAATTAGATCCAAGACAAGGGATAGAAGATGCCTGTTCAAATTAACCTTAAGGCCTCCTCTAAGTTAACCATAAGTCTCTTATGTACACACTTCATAAGTCAAGTGTTGGTGTTTACGTGCTTGATCTCCTGAACAGTTTCTCAAGTAACTTGGAAAAAAATAGTTTTTTTTTTCTCTTTTTGATGGGGGAGGGGGAGCGTACACCCATCATTGACAGTATACTGTTTGGGAAAGTTCACCATATTTATTCCGTGCTTTCAAATTAGACATTATAGCTAAAGCATGCAGATAATGAAGCTTGTACTGTAACATTTTGCTTTCAGATTTGGAGTAATTCTGCCATATCTTACTATGCTAGCACTCTAGGAATATTCATTGTGCGTAGGGAGCACTATTATTATTAAGCCTTCTTGGATTTACATTCGATTACCGGTATCTCATTCGGAGAGCGTTAAAAACACTTTACCAGTTGCTACTTGAAGGTTGTTGTTTGTAAGCTTTTCTTTTTTCTGGACTGATGCGATGGATATTGATGCCGTTTACTTCACGTCTTTTTGGTCTAAGGAATTTCCTGAAGTATTGATCTCCGGTCAGGATGTCTGAAGTATCACGGGTTCTTCTTCATCTTCTGAACAATATTTCTCAGAATAAGTGTTAATTTGCTTAGTCGTTTTCTAACAATGAAAATGACCTCCTCGTCAGAAATTTCTTGTTCGTCTGTCCTCCATAGGCTGTTTAATTCTTTGAAACGAACTTTTTCTTCAATCGCTGTATTTGTTTTCTAAGGAAATCTTTTAGGGCGAATTCAAAGGGCGGGTGGAATAATTTATTATATATTAAAATTAAAACTTACGCACTTAGTATTAATTTCCTGAATTATTGCACAAGTACTGTTTATGTATTTGCATACTTTGTGCCTTTGTCTCTGTGTGTATTTTAACTATATCTGCATTTCTGTGTATTCATCTTGGATTTGTCATCTTAACCTGTGTCTGTGTGGCGGGTGGTGGGCGGATTGGGCTTTTGGGGGGACGCGATGGGTTGGAACCTGGGCAGCAATCAATGGCCTTATTTGTCTAGTTCCGTGTTTTTGTCACTTCTTTGTTTGCAATTTTTTACACGCCCCGTCTGTTTTTATTCCCAACAGATATTAGATAAATACTAAATAAATACCATTTATGTTCTCCCCGCAATCATCTTTTTATTCTAACCCCCAAGTCCCGTTGTTTACGATTCTGTTATTATTCGTCGTTGTGCCGTTGCTAAACAATAACGACGTTGGCTTCAGTGGCAACATATTACTCACTGCTGCTGCTGCTGCTGCTGCTGCTGCTGCTCCTCCTCCTCCTCCTCCTCCTCCTCCCTCCTCCTCCTCTCCTCACACAAAGCAGATTTAATCGCACTTGTTGCGTCGCTTCTGTTGGTCGGCTGCTGCATTGTGTGTTTTCCTCTAAAGTCTTTTTCATTATACAATTAATGTTGGCAGGAATGTTGAAATGTTCACGTACATTTGCCTTTTTGCTGAAATGTTCACGCTTTTTGCCTTTTCGTCTTCTTGCCAAAGAGATATTTGTGTTTCTGTATTCAGTCAAGCAAGCTTATTGATAAACAAACAAACAAACAAACAAAAAAAGGTTGTGAGCGCAACTTTTTATAACCGCCTGATTTACCCTACCAACATTTTTGTAATGTTTAAAAATAGGTTTTTTAAATGTTTAAATATCAACTTTTGATTTAATGTTTTTTTTAAGAAGTCCAACTTTTTAACTGGTAAATAACAACCTTTTAAAAACTGTTCAAGTACCAAGTTTTTAATATAACATTCATAAATACCAACCTTTTTAAAATTATTTAAATACGAAGTTTTTAATGTAACTTGTTTAAATACCAACCTATTATAAACTATTTAAATACCAAGTTTTTAATATAACATGTTTAAATACCAATATTTTCTAAACTATTTAAATACCAAGTTTTTAATATAACATGTTTAAATACCCACCTATTATAAATTTTTTCTATTAAATAAACAAGTATAAATACCATGTTTTTTAATACCAATATTTTCTAAACTATTTAAATACCAATTTTTTAATATAACATGTTTAAATACAAAGTTTTTAGTATAACATGTTTAAATACCAGCCTTTTACAAACTATTTAAATACCAACTTTTTATATAAAATATTTAAATACCGTGGAAACACCAAGGAAGAAATGAAACGGTGGGCACAACAAAAGTTCCTTCTAGCAAGGGGGAGACGCGGTACTTTGTCAAACCGGCATCTAGACAGCGATTGAATAAACCCACGAGAGGAATTGAAACCAACAAAAAAGCTCTCAGCAACGAATAAGAGAACAAAAAAAGAAAAAAAAAACTGTCGCAGAAAGTTTCCTGGCTTTTTCGTCCGTGGTTTACACTTGGGAGACGAGAAATGCAGCCACAAAGACTGCCAGGCTTTGGTGATACAGAGGTGTGTGTGTGTGTGTGTGCGTTTTTTTTTTTTTTTTTTGACTCGTCAAAGTAGTTTTGTTCCTTTATCTCTCTGCTGCTTTGCTTCGGTTATTGAAGCGGAATATCAAAATAGGGAGTACGATAGCACCTCGGATAGCTCAGGTCTTCGGATTCTCTGTATACACACATATATACTCGGTATACTCAGTATTACAGTACATATATAATTTGTATATATTATATATATATATATATATATATATATATATTATATTATACTAGAATATGTGTAGTGTGTGTGTGTGTGTGTGTGTGTTACCTTATTGTGTGTTGGGTGTGGTGGTTAATACTTACATCCCATATATATACTTATATATTTATATATAGATATATTAATATATATATATAATGATGTGTGTGTTTGTGTGTGTGTACACTTACATGACAAACGCAATTTAGTAAGGCACTAAAGTTCGAATAAAAATATATATATATATATATATATATATATATATATATATATATATATATATATATATATATATATATACATATACATATACATATATTATTGGATCTTCAGTGCCTTATCCAATTGCTACAATTGTAAAGTATGACTTAGAAAACGCGTTTGTCATTTTGAATATTTAGAAATACCAGTTCTTCTACATGTTTCTCTCCCTACGTCTCACTGACTGTTGCAGCGGGCTATTTTTACGCTAAATAGCCTAGGGTAGAATTAAGTTGAGCCTATTATCCCACATTGCTGTTGTTAATGCTTTAGAGCAGTATTATCAGGATTATGGAATATACTGTTGCTCTCATACCAAATCACAGATTTTGTATTATTCATAGAGTTTTGGTTGATTTGAGTATGAATTGTAATCTTCTTTTAATGTTAATTTTTTATCTCGGGTAATCACAGGAGATACGTTTGTAAAATGTTATATTTTTTTCGGGTTTTATCGAACAATTTGCGTGATAATTTTACAGTACTTGCAGAGAGGTATTTTGCTTTTTGTTCGTTGTTTTGTGTAATGCTACAATATTTCTGTTTTAGTAGACAAGTTCGTAGCATGTTGCTTTTTTTTTTCCAGAACATAACAGCAGTGCTAGTTCAGACTAGTATAACCACGGTATTTTTTTCTCTTTTGTACAGTGAAAAGAGAAGCTAACTTGACTCTTTACTGTCAATCATTTTTACAGTATTCTGTAAATCAGTCCCTCGATATTCGTAAGAGAGTGGTTTGGCTTATTTTCCCCGATTGGTTCATGAATGAATCATTATTTTTGCTTACAAGGCTTATGAGGCTAATGGAAAAGAAATCGTGATTTTCAATTGCACATTTCTGTAAGTGTGATTTACGTGTTTTTTTCGTCTTACGTTGGAAAGGGAAGTTTTTTGAAGAATCTCATTGGCGTGGTCCGTATGGCGTTGGCGTACCACCACGGTGGACGCGAGTTCGTTTCTCGTGCATTCCACTGGGGGTGAGGGATGTGTATTTCTGGTGATAGAAGTTCACTCTCGACGTGGTTCGGAAATCACGTAAAGCCGTTGGTCCCGTTGCTGAATAACCACTGGCTCTATGCAACGTAAAAACAAACAAACAAAAAGTTTTTGAATAAGATCTGTAGATTCTTTGGACTTTGGTTTTTGAAGATATGCTCATATGTCGAAGCGAAATGACTGTTTTTATGCCGAAGTATTTATGGTATATACAGGATATATATCTTTTTAAACCTTTCCCGTAAAACTAATATGATTAAATCCCCTCCGGCATCACTGACGACTGTAAAGAAAAAGTAGTTTTCACTCGACGGCTCGTAATTGCTCAGACTTATGTTGTCTTAATCATTTTTATGTGTATTTCTATTCCTGTATTTTAAATCGCACAATCTCCTTTAATAACAGCGTTAAAACTTATTTAAACAAGTACAAAATGCCCGAAGTTACATCGCGGTATTAAACTTTGTTGTACCATTAATTCTCTCTTTTTTTTTTTTATTTTCTAAATCCTAATAATGCAACACAGCCTGATGCACAAATTATAATATATAAATTATGAAGCAAAACGAATACTGTTAAACAACGAAATAATATTCCGCAGGACTTCCAAGTACTCGCTTACTAATAACATAAAGTACTCTAATTGTGACAGGTATGTTTTGCATAATAGCATGTAAAACTAGCGGAATTGGATCAACACCGTTTAAATACTGACGTCGTGCTTGTTAGCAAACATCCCTGAAAGGAGGTGAATATGAAGTTCACGATAATATGTAAACGGAACACATAATTGCTGTTACTGCTCGAAAATTAATAAGCGCTTTTATATTCACACTAACTTTTTTTTACAGGCATGATATACGGATTTACGTTCAAAGTTCTTTTTTCATTGTTGTGATGAGTTAGTGGGTTTACTTGGTTGCTTGATTTGTCTAAAATAGTTGTATGTAATCATGTCAAGTTATGTATGTGTGTGTGTATATATATATATATATATATATATATATATATATATATATATGCTTAAAAATCTCAGTAGATGCACGAGACTTCATATATATATATATATATATATATATATATATATATATATATATATATATAGAGATGAGAGAAGAGAGAGAGAGAGAGAGAGAGAGAGAGAGATGAGAGAGAGAGAGAGAGAATACTGCTGCCTCGTTCACATACAATCGCACTGGCAGACAGTAAAAAATAAATAAAAGCAAGCAGACTTTTCCTTCTCGTTTTGCTACCGTATTCACAATACAGAAAACTTGTTATTTTATTTCCATTCCGTCTTTTGTGTGCGAGTGGAAAGTTAAGATATTGGTTCCCCCTATGTGTGCTTTTATTTTATAGTTGATCTTTGTGAGGACGGGGGTGTAGGAAACAGACGAGTGTGTGTGTGTGTGTGTGTATGTGGTTGTTTTTTCCCTACTCCTCTTTGAATGCAGCATCTTTCAGATCGAACTGAAGAGAGAATGGTCTCAAGAAATGTGACCATAACCTGCTGGAGTGTTTGGCCTCTCTCTCTCTCTCTCTCTCTCTCTCTCTCTCTCTCTCTCTCTCTCTCTCTCTCTCAGGTTTTTAATGAAGGGTAAAATGTACTGTACATGTCCAGGTATCACATAGTTATTTACAATTATGATTATTTTCAAACAAAGTTATGGTATTCTTTGTTTGTTTGTGTGTGTGTGTGTGTGTGATTTTTTTTTTCTTTTTTTTTTTTTTTTTGAGGAGTTAAAGGAAATCATCGTTAACAGAGGAAGCATAAGAAAATATGTTTATCGAATAATGCCTGATACAAATAGACAAACTATGAAATAAAAAATAAAAGCACTTTGTGCGGTAGTTTTTTTTTTTTCTTAATTTATACCGGCATGTTTTGGAAGAAGGTAGTATATGTATACAGTACCTTTTCTGGAGTATTTGCCGTAGCAGTTGCAAGAACGTTTCAAAGTGCATATGTAATAGGTAGTGTGGAATGAACTTCGTATTTTCAGTATACTAAAACCAAAGCAGGACCAGAGACTGTGATCTCTTGAGAAGTAACTCCAGTCCCACTCCTTCTAAACACTTCAAACATTTCATTTCTTAAACATTTCTCAGAGTGATAACAAAGTCATACATTTCATTTGATTAGAGAGAAGGGCGCATTGGATGGTAATCAAGTTATTTTCTTGTTGCTAGGTCAAACCAGCTTTAATGCCCTTGTTCCATGGGGGAAAGTAAGTTGGGAGATGAAGATGTACAGAAAAAAAGGGAGGAGGGGGAGGTGCGGCATAGATCTCTGATCCTTTCTGTTATACGAGAACTTAGGAGGCTCTTGGATGAGATGATGCGACACTTGCATGTGACGGCGTCAGTGGGTCTCTTGATGTTGAGCGACTAGCGATTTGCTTGTGATATCCCTCGTAATTCGTTCAAAATTGAGTTTTTTAATGAATATGTAGCTTTCTTCCTTTCATTTTCTGGCTGGCCGGCCTTATTTTCGTCGTTGAATGGGGTAGACGGTATTAGATACCGGAAAATGTCTAAAGTATTAGGAATATTTTATTAGAATCAACATCAAATCTAAGTGTCCTTTACTTCCCAGCCGTTGTTCTCGTAGGAAGCGCCAGCTTCTTAGGACGCAAAAGCGCCTTGTCCTGAGACGTATATGCAAGATGTCAAAAAGCTGAGGACCTGATAATAGAGCTTGTACAAAAATGTAGATAACAAAAGAAAGTAATGTCTTTGGATTTTGATGGCTGATACCTTCAGTAGACATCAGAAGACAGGTTGAGAATAGCACTTGGAGATATCACTGGGGAGGCTTTTGTTTGTCTTGCATAAGAGCTTCATCCTAGCATCAGTTTGAACATTGATGTGGGGGTAATTGTTTTTTTTTTCCAGCCTGTAATTAAAGGGATAAGAACGTATTCGCTGACGAAAGTGATTGTATTCGTACCGTAGATGTGGGTATCTTGTTTCCTTATTTATTAATTGGTTTGCCTTATCGCACTCAGTTGTAATTCAAATAAATTAAAAAAAGCTTTTCTCATACAATTCATCTAAGTGCCGATACTCGCACTGATTATAATTGTTGTCATTAATCCTGTGAACTGTCTTAACGCACTTGTCTAAACTTCTGAGAAAAGATGAAAAGAAAATAAACCTATGTTTTTAGCATCTTGTCAGAAACAGCAGATTTCCTATTCAGTTTCTTTTAGGATCGCTGGCGGTGATTAGGGTAACATTTTTTTTATGGGCTTGTTTTTGTAGCAAAGCTTTTTCTTATATTTGAGGTGTCTAGGAACCTCTTGAAGTTGCCTGTGTGATTTCTGTACAAGTATATAAACGGATCATTAGCCGAATATCTCAGGTTGGGTCAGATATGTTATGTTCATTTGATGATTCGTAGCGTTTAAAGAATTACCTTTCTTTGTATTGGTTTTTCTTAGTGTCCTTCCCTCCATTACTCCTCTTCCTCATCCTCCTCCTCCTCCTCCTCCTCCTCCTCCTTCCACAATTTATTCCCTTTCCTTCCCCCAACACTTTTTTATCTTTTCCCCTCCGCTTTTTCCCCCCTTATTCCTCCTCCTCCTTCCTCCGCCGCCGCCGCTTACTTCCCCAGTTATCCTTCCCCACCCCCTTTTTTCCCACTTTTCTCCCCTCAAGGAAAAAATAACATCAAAATCAGGCGGGGCTACAGATGATGGATGGCGGCATTTTCTCCGCTGCCAGTTGCACCCGCAACCCGACATTATAACCGCAAATGCTTTTGTGGTTTTGATGGCAATCCTTCATTAACATCAACTGGTTTCGCTTCATTCTCTTTTGGGGGTAAGCTCAATGATTGTGTCTTAGAGCGGCTCTCAGCTACGCAGTTACAAACAAAGGCCTTTTGTTTTTATGAATTGTGAGTTACGTTTAAGCATTCAGACGAATAGTTTCGTTTGGCTAACGTGCTGTGAATTCCTGTCGTAAGGACGTATAGTATCCGAATGATGAAATCTTAGGCCATGTTAATAAACGGATATCATTGTCGGTTAAAAAAAAACCCCCCAAAAAAAAAACCGGCATACATCTGTGAAATTGTCGTTCGCCTCGTTTGATGACTTTTTTTGTTTAATGATGTTTACGTTATAGGAAAACGCGCGCGATATCGCTTGTTCCCTTGAATTTCAAGTTGAGGCCACGTAAATATCTGGGCTCGTGCTGCAGCCCCGGTAATGGAAATGAAATGTTGTTCGGCGGTTGACTTTCTGTTTATTCGTTTCACCTTCAGGCATTTCCCCCCACCCCTCTCTCTCTCTCTCTCCCTCTCAGTGGAATCTCATTTTCAGAATTAGAACCTGACGTATACGAGAGGGTTGTTGAATGATCATGTGTGGTCGGTAGGAATAAGTAAGTTACGCGAGAGAGAGGATGCTCGTATTTTCAAAGCGGAAAAACATAGACATTTTTTAATTCCTATTTTCAGAATCGAACTCTTATTGTTAGGATGAAATGTTTTAGGGATTCTTCTGCTCTTATAATCGCTTTATTGCTAACCTTTTTTCACTCGTTGTTGACTTACCTTTTAACTTGATAGTAACTAGAACATATTGTAGTGGAGAATGTTATCGCATGACATTTTGTTTCGGTATAAGGGTGAATAACATAACTTACTTTCTCTTTATGAAAGAATGGGAAAACTTGGTCTAAATTCTAAATTAACCTGACTGAAATTTCTTAGAATGGTTTTGTGATTCACTTTTTACAAACTTAATTATGGTACGGAGCATAGAATTTTCATCTGTGGTAATTTCCGGTAGCATAAGTATATTTTTTTTATGCTGGTAAATATTGCTTCATTAGAAATCTTCGATGTTTTCGTGATTTTTTTTATTTCACAATAAAATTCGTTATCTTCACCTGTGCTTTATAATTACCGCTGTAATCAAGTTTCGTCAAGGTTTTTAAGTGCTAATTTGCCCTTGCTTGAATTTAAATTGCATTTAGTTTTTCGCAACGTATTTAAATTTTTTTTTACCTGGTACATTGATTAGCCGACTTCTTACTGCCTGTGATAAGCAGTGATGCTTCTTATTGTCTACATTTGAGAAAATTATTCCATGTGTAGTTTGTTCTGAGTGGTTTTCGTAAAGTATTTTTGTCGGATTTATTTCTATCTGTAGATTCCATTCGTATTAAATTTTAAAAGAAAAGCCATAAGCATTTCATTCACAACTTTTTAAAGATACTAAATTGTTTTATTCGTGCTCGATTTATACAATAATCACTTGGTGTGTTTTTTTTTTTTTTTTTTTTTTTTTTTTGTGGGGGGGCGGCGGCTAACTTTTCCTGTCATTTTTTATCTTAATTGCCTTTAGTCTCGAGAAGGCCCGTTGTCAGTTATAAATTCTGACCTTTGAAACATGTAAATAGTTATCCCGTTATGTAGTTGAGGTCAGTAACGCCATAAGATATTTTACACCTGTGTTCCGGTTTTTCCAAAAGTCCAGCTCGATCTGTTTATTACGATATTCCTACGTTTAGGTTACTATTCATTGCCGTCGCTTGTAGAAAACGTATTGCCGCTTCTTCATCGACATTTTCCACTCATAATATTATCATTATTTCTTTTTCAACTAAATATTAGAACCAACTTACAAAAATAGAGGATTACATTATTATTATTTATATAATATATATATATACATATATATACATATGTGTGTGTATGTGTGTATATATATATATATATATATATATATATATATATATATATATATATATATATATATATATATATATAATAATCTTCCACAAGACAGACTCACTTTGAATAAATATTAAAGTCCACAAAAAATATATATATAGATATAAATAAACAACTGAATTCAATTAAAAGCACAACAATACCACTCCCAAAATATCATATTATAATTAGTTCTTATAGTGATTTAATATCTCATATACATACATCAAATTCCATTGCATTAATAGACGGAAATAGTACGATTTTTTAACACTTTGAAATTCCTCGTTGGACAAGTGGATTTTGCACTCGGCTACCAATCCATTGGTCCGAAGTTCGATTCTCGGCTCGACCAACGCGGAACCAGAGGAATTTATTTCTGGTGATAGAAATTCATTTCTCGATATAATGTGGTTCGGATCCAACAATAAGCTGTAGGTCCCGTTGCTAGGTAACCAATTGGTTCCTAGTCACGTAAAAATATCTAATCCCTCGGGCCAGCCTAGGAGAGCTGTTAATCAGCTCAGTGGTCTGGTTAAACCAAGATATACTTAACTTTTTCTTCACTTTGGGTCGATCAATTACATCGTTGTAATCTAAGATCAAATGTGAATAAAGGTTGTGTTCTCCATATGTAATCGGCGGTGATAGAATTATTCCGATAAATACTACCTGTAAGCAGCTTAATCGTATAGTCACCATGGCCTTTTCCGGCTCGAGGAGATTATATATACGGAGCTTTTGTTTTGTCCCACAGATAGGCCTAACGCGGCGTTTGTTACCTCCACAGTGTGCAAGAGACTCGGCAACTTCCTTCTGCCAGCCTCATTCTTTATTGAATAAAACCTCCTCCACCCTGACGTCCCCAGGCGGAAGGAAGGTAGACGCTACCTCTGTCGATGGTATTATTGAAAAGACTGACTTCACTCTCTCTCTCTCTCTCTCTCTCTCTCTCTCTCTCTCTCTGTGTGTGTGTGTGTGTGTGTGTTTGATCTCTTACACGGATGCTATCACTTTCTCTTTTATACCAACGTGTTATCTCTCTTTACCTGTTAGTACTTCATCGTAGTTTCTCCCACTATTTTGCTTTCTATCTGTTCTACTGTTAGTACCTCATCGTAGTTTCTCCCTCTTCTATCTGTCCTACTGTTAGTACCTCATCGTAGTATCTTTCACTATTTTGCTTTCTATCTGTCCTACTGTTAGAACCTCATCGTAGTTTCTCTCTCTTCTATCTGTCCTACTGTTAGTACTTCATCGTAGTTTCTCCCACTATTTTGCTTTCTATCTCTCCTACTGTTAGTACCTCATCGTAGTTTCTCCCTCTTCTATCTGTTCTACTGTTAGTACCTCATCGTAGCATCTCCCAATATTTTGTTTTCTATCTGTCATAGAATGCTGTTTTTTCATTTTTTTTTCTCTCTCTTTCTCCCCATTCCTACCCCATCCAGACTACCGACTGTGTTCAGTCGTTTTTTTTTTTTCTTTTTTTTTTTTTTTTTGTCCTCAGAGTATTTTGTTTGACCTTTGCATTTCATCCCCTAATCCACTTTTGCGAGAGTGCGAGAATTTTATATGATTTGCTTTCCTTAGCACGACTATAATATGACCGCGTGAGCGAAAAGCTCCATGAATTCTGGTGCTGCTGAGTTTTGCATATGTAAATTCACTGAATACCAAATGTTACTTTTTTAATTTTTATTTATTTATTTTTTTTCATTCAGCTCCAGCCCAAGCTTTGTAACCAAGGCTTTGTAGCAGGCTAATGCATTACAACTTTTTAAAAGTGTTGCTACATTTTTAAACGCTTTTAAATAGTTTCTTAGTAAATATTGCGCGTTTTTGAGTAGCAGTAATAACTGTTGCTCAGCTTAAGAGACAGAGAATCTGTGTGTGTGTGTATATATATATATATGATGATAATTATTATATTATATTATAGTATAAATATATTTGCAATGTTTAATATATACATATATATATATATATATATATATATATATATATATATATATATATATATATACTATATATATATAATATATATATCTACGAGACAAGAGTCTCGTATCACATTTTGTGGAAGCGTTAAGCCAAAGCAGGAAGGCCAAACTAAGTCTGGTGGACACATTCTCCTCTCTCTCTCTCTCTCTCTCTCTCTCTCTCGGTCTCTCTCTCTCTCTCTCCTCTCTCTCTCTCTCTCCTGATACCCAACTCTGGCAATAGCCTTCCCCTCTCTTCTCTCTCTCTCGATAACCTCCACTCCATTTCATTAGGTAATCAAATCAGAGTCGGAACTACAAAATATACGTTTATTCAAGTAAAGTACTAATTGAATAACTCAGATTCTTACAGGATAATTAAAATGGAATGATAACTCAAAGTTCAAGTAACTTAGATAACCCCCCGTGAAATAATAGTCTATAAAGTAATAGTCAACACCATTTATCTCTTCTCCAAATAAGTTCCCTCCACACAGGACACAGTCCCCCTCAATAGATCCGCCCATCTCCAGCCCAGAATCTCACACACAGAAATAAAAAAACACGTTGTAAGAGCCATCCAGGCTCTTTCTCCCCCAAGGCAACCGGGGTTGCAGCCAGTTTTTAAAGGCACCTTGAAACAAGCTCTCATGCACTGAGGTAAGGATCACACCATCCCAAAAAAAGAGTCATCATCATTCTTAAGCTGGCGCTCGAACTCTCTGTATCTAAGGAAGTTAAAATGATGAGTCTGTACATTCCCCCTTTTTACACACACACACACACACATATATATATATATATATATATATATATATATATATATATATATATATATATATATACAAAAGAAAAAGTCATCTCACATTTCCGGGATTCATATACATTATTCGAGCTACAATGTCCTTTAATATCTAATTCGCTCTACCTCGGAATTAATATATTTTCATATATTGCTTAATCGAAGGGAATTTTTTTCTCGATAATAGACTTGCCTGGACCGGGCCGCGAACCCATGGAGCCTTTCAAATCCAGGAATGTCAATGAAGCTTTACCTGCTACACCACGCAAGAGGTGTAGTAGTAAAAGCTTCACTGACGTTCCTGGATTTGAAAGGCTCCATGGGTTCGCGCCCGGGTCCAGGCAAGTCTATATCGAGAAAAAAATTCCCTTCGGTTAAGCATATATGAAATATATTAATTCCGAGGTAGAGCGAATTAGATATTAAAGGACATTTTAGCTCGATATATATAAATTATATATGTATAATATAATATTATATATATTATGATATATATATATTATATTAATAAATGTATGGTATTCGAGCTACAAAATGTCCTTTAATAGCCAATTCGCTCTACCTCGAAATTAGTATTTTTTAATATGCATTCCGAAGGGGAATTTTTTAGTTGATAATAATTTCGTCCTCTTGTGGGTTCGAACCAGCACCCAGCGGACAGAGAAGAAATCAGGACTTCAGTGACTGTTTATCGATTCGGTGAATTTTTTTTTCACGTACACTGATATTTTTATATTTAAAATAGTCATCCACAAATCTCGTTTATTATTCAATTCATTAAACCTCTGGAATAACTTACAAACAGTGGGATTCATAATTGATGACTGCTTCATCGCCAATGGGATTCGAACCACTGCTTGGTTTAGAAACAGCAGTGTATAATGACTTTTGACCACTGAGCCATTAAGAGAGGTATAAGTTGGTATCTACTCTGCTGTATATATCGAATTCAGGTTTTCGTACATAGAATTGATATCACAACCCAGTAATAGTTCATAATTTACTGACTTGAAGTATGTGATTGCTACGGATATGAAAAGAAGGCCGTATATTGGGTTAACTCTCATCCTATTTTTGTGATAACTTCAGTACGTCAATGTTTACACCTACTTGAAAAACATGCACACTGAAAGAGAAGCAAATTATTATTATTATTATAAGAGAGAGAGAGAGAGAGAAGAGGAGAGAGAGAGAGAAAATCGTTAATGATCTTCTTTGATGAGCTATGGTAAGTAGTTTATATGTAAAATTCATATAATACACCTATTTTGACCCCTGTATTGTTTTAACTATGACCTCTATAGGCGCCTCTACTAGCCTGTTTAAGTTGCACGGACAAAAAGCCGCTATTCGCAAAATAGAGAAGAATCTCTACAAGTGTAACGCTACTGAAGTTGCCATTACTTTTTATAAAGTATGCTTGAGAGAGGGTCTGCTTCCTAAGTATATTATTATTATTATTATTATTATTATTATTATTATTATTATTATTATTATTAATCATTCTTCCCTTTCTTTACAGGTAAGTGTACCGTCTTCGAATCGTAAGTAAAGCCCCTGAATTACATTTTATTTTCTAAGTGCATTATTCCTCATCATTCGTGCCATTAAGGTCGACATTTAACTATACCAAACAAAAATTGAACCCATCAGTCTCTTCCGAAAGGGCAATTAGCAAACTGAAATCCTAAGTCTATACTTTCATGTGAGACCCCTTAAGGGGGCTGGTACCGTCGGTGCACCTCATGCGGTACTGTAGGCATCGAGGTTTTTTGCAGCGTCCCTTCGGCCCCTAGCTGCAACCCATTTAGTTTCCCTTTTAGTTTCTTTTCCTGTACCTCCGTTCATATTCTCTTTCTTCCATCTTGCTATCAACCGTCTCCCTAACAATTGTTTCATAGTGCAACTGCGAGATTTTCCTCATGTTACACCTTTCCAGTCTTTCTACTCTCTGGGTGATCTCATAGGTCCCAGTGCTTGGCCTTTGGCCAACATTCAGTATTCTTCCATTCATGTGTTGATTGCCATTTCACTTGTCCTAGTTGTAATGCCTGGCAGCTGTAATGCTTGGTAGCTGTAATGCCTGGTAGCTGTGATGCTTGGTAGCTGTAATGCTTGGTAGCTGTGATGCCTGGCAACTGGAATGCCTGGTAGATGTAAATGCCTGGTAGCTGTGATGCCTAGCAGCTGGAATGCCTGGTAGATGTAAATGCCTGGTAGCTGTGAGCCTGGAGCCTGGAAGGCTGGTAGCTGTGGAATGCCTGGCAGGCTGGAATGCTGTAGATGCCTAAATGCCGGGTAGCTGTGAGCTGGCAAGGTGAATGGCCTGGTAGATGTAAATGCCTGGTAGCTGTGATGCCTGGCAGCTGGAATGCCTGGTAGATGTAAATGCCTGTGAGCTGGTGTGATGCCCTGGCAGCCTGGGATTGCTGGTAGCTGTGGAATGCCTGGCAGGTGGAAGCCTTGTAGTATAAATGCCTGGTAGCTGTGATGCCTGGCAGCTGGAATGCCTGGTAGATGTAAATGCCTGGTAGCTGTGATGCCTGGCAGCTGGAATGCCTGGTAGATGTAAATGCCTGGTAGCTGTGATGCTGGCAGCTGGATGCTGGTAGATGTAATGCTGGCAGCTTGGTGATGCTTGGTAGTGTATGCTGTACTGTGATGCCTGGCAGCGTGGAATGCTGGTAAGATTGTAAAATGCCTGGTAGCTGTAATGCTTGGCAGCTCCAATCCCTGGTAGCTGTAACCGTGTGTTGCAACACAGCATTACAATCTGTTGTTATCAGAAAATGCAATCGGAATTTAATGGCAGTATATTGCCTGTTCATTAAGTAACATCCCAACTACTTCGAATATTGCATGTATTTTACCATTGCCTAGTTATCTTTCCAGTTTTTTGAAATGTTTGTAATCAACATTGTTTTCCTACTATGTTGACTCCGTTTTGAATGTAAATACTTACATTTTTGTGGTTTGTTAAATGTATTGCCGACATTAAATATATCATGGCTCTTGTATACTTTTATCCCGGTGCTTAAAAATTACGTAGATTATGTCTTTGTTACTTATTAAAATAATACTAGATCTCTCTCTCTCTCTCTCTCTCTCTCTCTCTCTCTCTCTCTCTCTCTCTCTCTCTCTCTCTCTAATATATATATATATATATATATATTATATATATATATATATATATATATATATACTATATATATACTCGTATATATCTAATATATATATAAACACACACACACACACACACACACACACACACACATATATATATATATATATATATATATATATATATATATATATATAATATATAGATATATATAGATATATATATATAATCTATATATATATATCAGATTTAAATTTGCTTTCATTGATACTGTAGCGGTACACAGATGTTTCTATCATACCCAAATGTGTCTCTTGTATGTGAAGAATTTCACTCCATTTTTGTCTTCCTATTTTCTCCCTGAATTACAGTTCTCATATTCTCTCTTAGTTCCCCCCCGCCCCGCTCTCTCTCTCTCTCTCTCTCTCTCTCTCTCCCCCTCTCTCTCTCTCTCTCGGCTCTCTCTCTCCTGGCGCTCTACTCCTTTTATAATAAGAATTTCCTGTTCTTTTCCCCTGATTTAGAAGAGGCCCCGAATACCTTCCACACCAACTTAAGAAGTTTAAGGCCACCGCAAACTTGTCCTGCATTTAAAGTGCAAAATTACGTGTTGGCGTTATTATTACCGTGTTGATATTCCCTCCCCTTTATTCCCGGTTCTCTTTAGCCTCCTCCTTCTCTCTCTCTCTCTCTCTCTCTCTCTCTCTCTCTCTCTCTCTCTCTCTCTCTCCTCTGTTCCTTCTGGCTTTAAGGCTATATGTATTTTTTTTTATTGCCTCCCGGATTTCTTTATGTTTTTGAGCTTCATGGCTCCTGTTTATGGCAAAGCTATATGTTTGGATATACGTTGCTGTGGTATTATGCTTTGGCAGTGTTATACTACATGCTTATACGGAATATCCCTTGCATGTGCACGGGATATATGACGGGGGAATAAGAGGACCGTTGTAAAGAATTCGTAATGGTTACGGTGAAAAGAACTAACGTACATATGCAGTACATACGCATATATATATTTATATCGCTATCTGTCCATCTATCTATCTATATATACATATATAATCTATGTATGTATGTGTATGGATATATATATATATATATATATATATATATATATACTATATACTATATATACTATATATATATATAAATATATATATAATATATACACACACATGGTGTCCATAAATCCCAGTACCATTACAAGGATTTATTTTCAGATTGGTACTGGGACTTTATGGACACTATGTGAATATATATATATATATATATATATATATATATATATATATATATATATATAATAGCTATTATAATTCGTATGTGTATGGGTATGTTTATGTGTGTCTACGTGTGTGTATACTTCGTGCGCCTCATCTCTTTTATTACGAATCGGAAAGGAGAGGATATCAGTTCCTGACTCTTTCATTTTCGAAATGGCTTCGGGCAGGTAATCTTCGAAAGCTTCGACCTCCCAGTTCCTTTAACTTTGGGTTCGTAAGTTAAAATGGGGTTATTTTTTAATGAAGTTTATGTTGCTTATGTGTAACTGATTACTCGATGGAGCTTAATCGTGAATAATGACTTGTGTCCGAGAGAGAGAGAGAGAGAGAGAGGTTGCGTTTTTGTATGACATGGTTTATTGGTAAAAAATTATATATAGTTGATGATAATTTCGTCCTCTCGTGGGTTCGAACCACCGCCCAACGGACATAGAAGAAATCAGGACGAATCGATAACATCACTGATGTCCTGATTTCTTCTCTGTCCGCTGGGTAGTGGTTCGAACCCATGAGAGGACGAAATTATTATCCACTAAAAAATTCCCCTTTGGGTTTACATATATGGAAATATATTCATTCCGAGGTAGAGCGAATTAGATATTAAAGGACATTTGTAGCTCATACATACAGTCAGTTGACGCAATTTGTCGTGTATCGCCCCGTGTGCGATAATGTTATACCTGAACGAATATTGTTTTAAATCAACATAATTTTTAAAGTGAAATTACTGGTAATAGGAAAATGCATTTTGTAGTCATGTCAATGAGGTCAAAGTGGAACATTCAGCTTCACGTTTAAGCTTAGCAAAGGCTGAATAATTTCGACACAAATTGAAGTTACGGAGTTAAGAGGAAAATATGCCGACGGGTCATAAGCCGTAGGTTATGTGATTAAAAAATATGGGGGGGGGACGAAAATATGCACAAAAAGAATGTGATATAAAGTAAGAGAACGTAAAATTCGATTTATTTTTTCTTTTGATGGTATTTTTAGGTGAGAGGGACAAATTATCTATGTCTTTGATCTAAGAAGTAGGAAATGTTATCATTGTAGATAGGGAAATGAGCCTATTATAAACAGGAGATTCTTGAATATGATGGTGTTTGTGTGTGTGGAGAGAGAGAGAGAGAGAGAGAGCTGAGATGGGAAGAGAAGGAGAGAGAGAGGATTGAGCCCCCCGAGACGAGAGAGAGAGACGAAGAGGAGATGAGAGAGAGAGAGAGAGAGAGAGAGAGAGAGAGAGAGAGAATATGCTGAAAAGTTCAGACGAGCCAGATGGAGTCTTTATTATTGGAACCCTTTTTTTTTGAGTAAGCATTTTACGACCTATAGACAATTTCACCTTCTTTTAATTGATTCAGGAAAGAAAAACTGACTTTCAAAAATAAATGGAAGTGGAGTTAGCAAGAAAGCTTCAAAATCGTTTACTTGATTTTATATTTTTTAAGGGGCAGTCAGAGGTTTTAATCTTTTGAAGCAAATACTCTAGTAAAGAAGAGTCATTGAGACTAGAACTGTTAATGAAGGTGGAGAAAAATTAGGCAAAATTGAAGTTTGAGAGAGAGAGAGAGAGAGAGAGATCAGAAAGTAGATGTCGAACCCATATGGGCAACCGAACTGACAAAAAATGCATTGCATAAGAACTAAAACTTGAAGTCTCTCTTTCTCTCTCCTTGGAAGGGAAGGAGGTAGAAAGGAAATAATGTTTTTTAGGAAGATTGTTTGTTCAAGACCTTTCATTTGGACCCGAGAGTTTAAACCTTTATGCGAACGGAAGTGTTTAAATGAAGCCAAGATAAGGGATATCTTCCCGAAAAGAAAGGTGCAGCTGAAGGTGTTTGTAGAAGAGAATTTTTAAGAATGCCGGAAGATTTTACTCGTGAGGCTGTTTCTAACATGAAGTCCCGTAAATGGAGGAGGAGGAGGAGGAGGTAGGGGGGGAGTAAGGAGAGGAGGAGTAGAGCGAGGAGTGAGAGGAGGATGGGCGGAGGAGGAGGAGTGAGGTTGTACAATTACATCTATATTAGATTTCTTAAATTTTGGACAGCAGTCAAAATCCGCGTATCCTTATTTTTTGTGACAATTTTTTTTTTATCTCAATGCCTTCATTATTTATTACGTATACATGAGATGTCCTTTTAATTCCTGCTATCACCAGAATGGTATTCTTCGTAAGCGTTTGGGATAAGACACTGGTTAACTCTTATTGTGTAATATTAAATAATTTCTCCAGTTCATTTGAGAATCTTTGAAAAGCCCTGTTCGACAAAGATTATTCCTTCGAACTTTCTTGCAAATACAAGGCCATTCCATATAAACAACACGCACATAGATACAATATTGTAGGTTACTTTAGTTAACGGATCACAAAGTGTTGTTTGTATAGCGGATATGACTTAGGGTAACTTTTAAAATAATTGGGTGTAAGGTCACCTTCCGGTGACCTGTAACACCTGAAAGAACCCAGTCTCACATATATCGTTGTAAGGACCTATGTGTGTTCCGCAACAGATAACTAAAAAACAAAAGAAAACAAATAAAAGTGGATTTTGAGCCAATGAACAAGCATGCTTACGCACACGCGCACGCACACAAATATTTACTTACAAATGAACATAATGTGTTAAATAGATAAGCCATTTAAGTAAGCGAATTTCGTAAATCTTTGGTTTAATGGGCATTACTGTAAAGTAGAGTATTAATGTAGATACTACGAGAGGGCTGCCCATAATCTGGGGGCCAAGTACCATTGCCACTTTTATACGTTGCCGGCGGATTTAGGATCCGTGTTCTGCCTTCCAGTAGACCCACATTGCTGCTGCTATTAAGGGGGTGGTAATGACTTCACCCTGATCATTTGGGGGTCGTATGTGGCTTGGTATTTATGTCGTTTTTTTTACGTTTTTTTTTTTTTATTTAGTCGTATGGATGTGCTGTGAAGTGTGTTAAGCGTTTCATTGTTAACATTTAAGTATTTTTGTGTCCAATCTGTTGGGTACATTTTCCCGATGCATCACGAGAATTTATTTTGTCCGTTTGAGGGGATCCTCTTCAATTGTTCAATTTATTTGTAGGACCGTGAATAAAGAAAAAAATAATAGAGAGAGAGAGAGAGAGAGAGAGAGAGGAGAGAGAGAGAGAGAGAGAATGTAGTTACGTCATTGTTATTCCATAAAACAGCGGGGGCCAGAGAAATAGCCTAAACGGTTTTCCTGTATTTTTTAAGGAAAGGAACTAAAGGTGGGGGAAAGAATAGCATCGTGAATTGGAATTTTTGAGGCTATTGCCAACTTCAAAGAAATTGAAGGGACAGCGTCGGATGTAGTGGATGGTTTAAGTCCCCAACGCATTCGGAGAGGGCTGAAATGGAAATTGACAAAAAGGTGAGAGGCGATCTCGATTTACAGACTTTTATGTGACACAAGAGACACAAATCTCTTGGGGAGATTTGTGAATACTCATCTCTCTCGTTTCATTGTGGCCCATTGCCGTAGTGTGCATGGCAATGATCATGAAGAATGGCATCATTAGTGTATATGCACCATTTTCTTTTATATTTAGATATATAGAGATTATCCATCTAGAAATTGTCACTTTGGAATGAGAGTTATCTATAAATTTTAAATACTAAGTTTTATGGAAGGTTTCAAGTATTTTATGTCGGTTTAGAAGTCATTTCGCTTCAGATGCCTTCCAGGTGTTCCTCTTGCATATCACGGGCGTTAGGCGAGTCTTCAAGAGATGTTTTAAGACTGAAATTTTCGAATGGTATCCACGCCACATACTTTTAGGACTCTAGCCACAGTATCCCCCCGGCTGCTTTCGGTCGACGCTATGGATGGTGTGCTACGAGAGATTTTCGGAAAAGGAACGATCGGGGAGACTTCCTCCTAGGCTGAAGGATGGCACTTTAGGGGTTTCTAATCCTTTGGGTGTTGTAATGATAACAGTGTGTGTACGCTAACAATCCTTTTCTGTCCATTTCTGAGCACTCACTTTTGAAAAATATACAATAGGTTAACTTTTATAGACCTGTGGCAGATATATATATAATCGATATTATTATAGTAAAATTCATTATAATATAATAATAAATTAAATATATTATGATAACAAAGACGGATATTAATATATTATTTTTATTATTTATTATTATTATTATTATTATTATTATTATTATACAGAAGAACCCTGTTCATTTGGAACGAGCCCATAAAAGGGGCCATTGACTTAAAATTCAAGTTTCCAAAGAATCTGGTGTTCATTAAGAAGTAAGAGAATATAAAAGGGGACATGCCAATGTTGAAGGATCATTACTTTGACATTTGTAAATGAAATATAAATGACTTTACTACCTCTGTAAGAGCCTGGCCGTTGATTTTTATCTTTTCTACCTAATCTACATTCCAAGATTTAATTACTTCCTCGTTGCCTAACCTCTTTTCTTCTTTTGTTCCATAAATAGGTCCCATTCACTTTCATCATTCCTTAAATAATAATAATAATAATAATAATAATATAATAATAATAAAATAATAATAATAATAATAATAATATTGCTTGGCCATGCTCACATTCACATCTCTATGTTCTGAGGTAAAAATGTCTCAGGTCGTGACCCGTGATATAAATTAATTTTTCTTTTTATGGAAATTTATCAACTCCTCTCGCGCCATTTTCCTTCTTAAATTCGAGTTTTGTATCTTGATCCATTACTAGTTCCTGAAAGGCAAGGCGAAATTTGATTATATGATTATGCCAGTGTATTATTACATTGTTACCTTAACTAATGTGAGCAGATTTTGCTGTAAATTTCTCTCTCTCTATCTCTCTCTCTCTCTCTCAAAACGGAACTGAATTTGTTTTATGATTTTAATCAGGAACGTCCTAAAAATCACGGATTTTTATGCCGGGATCGTCGTAGCTGAAAGGAGGAAGGTTGAACGTCGAGAGCAAAGAGACAGTGTAGTATGTAGGTTTCCTAGTCGCCGCGCATCTCTGCATTTGATCTTGCAGAATGTGTACATTACATTGAAAGTTTTACGAGAGCCGGCGGGTTCAATGGCCAAAGTTTTTTCACAATAGAAACTGCAACTCCAGGTTTATCGGACCACTGGGAGTTTGGCGAGTACTGGTGGAGGCAGAGAGAGAGAGAGAGAGAGAGAGAGAGAGAGAGAAATCTTTATGGTAGTAAATGTGAGAGAGGGAGAGAGGATCTTTATGGTAGTAAATGAGAGAGAGGAGGGAGAGAGAGAGAGAGAGAGAGAGAGAGAGAGAGAGAGAGAGAGAATCGTTATGGCAGTAAATAAGAATAAAGTTTAGTAGAGAGAGAGAGAGAGAGAGAGAGAGAGAATTAATATTTATGGCAGTAAATGAGAATAAAGTTTAGTAGAGAGAGCGAGAGAGAGAGAGAGAGAATCTTTATGGTAGTAACTGAGAGAGAGAGAGAGAGAGAGAGAGAGAGTCTATATGGTAGTAATTGAGAAAGGTTAGGAAAGAGTGAGAGAAAGAGAGAGAGTTTTATGGTGCCGATTGAGAAAGGTTATTAAAGAGGAAGACAGCGTAGGGGGGGGCCAGTCTTCATGGTCAAGATTGGGAAAAGTTAAGAATGAGATGAGAGAGAGAATGAGATATCGAACGGACATAAGGAGTCTATTTCCCCCCGAATTTCATCCGGTTAAAACCTCCTTTTTTCCGAATCCGCCTTCGGATTTGACGCTGTTTGATGCGTAAGAGGTTCTTTTCCCTTTATTCAGACGCTATTGTTTCGTGTCTGATGATATCGGTGGGTCAGCTGGAATAATTCATTCTCAGCATGCTGTCGCCATTCACTGCTTCTCTAATGAGGCTAATTTCATCCCCGCTTTTTAACCATTTTTCCTAATCGACTGCCATTAGGACAGGCGATTTGGTCTTCGGGTAAATTGGTTATCGCGTAGACATTTTTAAATTTACGGCCTCGGTACGTTTTTAAAGCGTTGCAGCATAAACTAGTGCGGTAAGATTTTGCGTGCCTCAGGGGATTTGTGTGGAATTAATTGAGATCTGGTATTTGCTTATTTCCAGATGGTAGAATTTACCGTAAACAGTGATAAAAAATTCTACGTCCATTTTTCTCCTTCTCACCAATATTTTGTAAGTTTCGCATTGTTTCCTGTTACGTGACATCGTGTTACCGGACAAACAAATGGAATCATCGTTCTCTCCTGTGTAGTGGTGGGTGCAAAGTGAAAAATAGTTGCCTTTTTATTTTTTAACGGGAGCGAAGTGTCCATCTTCCTCTCGAGAATCTGCCATAAAATCCAGTCGTTTGCCATTCCAGTAGATCGATTACCCAGTGATGGGAAACCGCCAAATTTTATGGCAGATTATGGAAACACAAGATGGTCATTTACGGATCCGTTCGAAACTAAACATCTGAAGCAGTGGATTTTTCACGAATGGTCCTCTTGTGATAAGCTTTTGTTGTATCGTTGAATCCCCTAAAACCTTGTAGGTTTTAGACAGAATTAATAGTTTCCCTCCTTCTAAGTTGATACTGATGTCATTAATAACACTCAGTGAACCGCATTCTATCTTCTACGTAAATTCTTAGCATCCCATTGTTTTAAGATAACTTTCAAATTGTTACTTTCAAATTGTTAGACGTCTCGTGGTGTTCTATTGTTATATGATGTATATGAAATTTTTAATGAAGAGTGAGTAGAGAGGTTTGTTAAGATTCCTTGACCTGAAAAGGCCTTTATTTTCACTTACTTGGGGAGTAAGCCCACTAACTTTGTTGTTGTTGTTGGAGGGGTAGGAAAGGTCTGCGGAAGAACCTAAAAAGGTCTGAAAAAGGGGTTTTGCGGTGAGTTGAAGATACAGGAATTTTAGGGTAGGATATATATGATCTATTTATTAGAATGAAAATGTAAAAAATGAATAATGTGCTTCCTGAACAATACAGAATAATTATTCCTAATAAAATATAGTGTATCTATTTTAATTTTCGTTGGTGAAACAAGGCTCTATTTGACTGTAACGATTTTAGCACGATTTAATTTACGTGAAAAAGTTAGGAATCTAATGTTTACGCCTTATGCGTGAGGGGAAAATCTTGTACATGTCCCAAGTAAGCTGAAGGTCGGATCACGCTTTGTTTCTCGCGCGCGCGCGCCCCCCCTTTTATTTATTTTTTTTTTTTAATAGGCACTTTCATCCAAGGACCATTCACGGGTCTTGTTTGAACAACTTCGAAATCAATTCTTTTGTGATCGAATTTTAATCCTCTTAGCGTATAAATACGGGCAAACCTTATTACCTTCTTATCATGTCCCATACATAATCTCCTACTGATGTGCCGAAGTTCATTGTTTGTGATAAGCCAGTTAGGGTAACTCCCATTGTTTATAGTGATTAGAAATTAATTTCTTGATTTAATATTGTTCGGATTCCACAATAAGCTGTAGGTCCCGTTCTAGGTGATCAATTGGTTCCAGGCGACGTAAAAATATCGAATCCTTCGGACCAGCCCTTGGAGAGATGTTGGTCAGCTCAGTGGTCTGGTTAAACTAAGATATACTTAACTTAACTTTTTGTATTCATTTCTTTTTCATGGCATCCCTTTTTCATGAGTTACTGAAAGAAAGTGAAAAAGGAAACGGGAGATGCAAGTTTCGTCTTGGAATGGAAACTGTTTTATCGAAACTTCCATTGTATTTCAGATTTGATTTTTTTTTCATCAAAATAAATGAGCGATTGCTGAAATTTATAACAGTGGCAAAAGAGTAACAGTATTGTTTATAGTTTTGTAATTCAGGCCATGTATCATACAAAACTCAGTTACTTTAAAGCAGAGAGCATCGTGTTGTATTTCATTTATTTTTACGTGATTTATGTAACTGATAAATTACCAAACGTGTTTTGTTTAATGGGAGATTTATTTTTACGACGCGTTTTCTCTCCGTACTATGATTTTATTCCCGTTTTTTTAAAGGATGCTGGAATTTTATTTATAGAACGTAAATCCCCATGGTAATCGATCATCATTTTTTGCCTTCACTTCCTTGAAGTTTGAAGTACTTAGCCAACTTCCCTCGCTGCTGTTGAAGAAAGAAGACTGTTTCTCCAGAAAACTTGACGAGATATGAGGCAAGGTACCCACGACGAGTGGGGAAGAAACAAAGGGCCGACTAAGAGAAATGTCAGATCTTGATGATGTACGCATGCTTGAAGTCAAAAGCAAGAGACAGATCCAATTTTATTGGCTGCTGGTATCCGCGGATTTCTTAGGACTTTACCCTTTTTTTTTATCTTTTTTTTAATCTTTCAATTTTTGCCAGCTTTATTTTCTTTTGTGCATATTCACCGTCTCAAATCGGGTCTTATGCAAACAGATTCCTCGATGCTTTTCTGTAAATGATGTACTAAGGTCCAGAATTATTTTCAATCTTTTTATGTTTAATAGAAAAACATAGAATTTAGATAAAGGAATGCCCATCGTAGCTACACACCTAAGCTGCCTTTGGGACCCAACTGTTATTGTGCCTCATTGCGTCCGTACTGTCTCTCATTCAGTATGTATATGTATTTGTATGTATAAATGGTAATATGAGATTGTTTGCACGTTGATTTTGTAGGGATTTTTTATTTGACTAATAGCCTGTATGCATAGAACTATAGGAATACTGGCACAACATCAGAACTGACTTAACCAGTCAAGTTGTCGCTAGACCAAGAGCCGATCAGATTCACTGTGAGTTCACTCAACTCTAAATGTGTTGCTGTAATCATTCCGCGACATTCATTCTACCTCATTACGGAGATGAATGGCTTATTTAGTA
The DNA here is from genome assembly GCF_015104395.2 of Macrobrachium nipponense. Lineage (NCBI taxonomy): Eukaryota > Metazoa > Arthropoda > Malacostraca > Decapoda > Palaemonidae > Macrobrachium > Macrobrachium nipponense. The sequence goes on from NC_061106.1 coordinate 32,563,638, forward strand.
CCATTGCATGGAATCTTACTCCTACAGTTGTCAAGTTTATATGCGAAATTTATAATTTAATTGGTGTTTGGTGTGTGTGTGTGTGTGTTTCGACATAGATGAAATATGTTTGGCAACTTACCTGACAGTTCCCTTTTAATGCAATCGTCACATGTATCTATGCAATCTCGTGTTCTATCTCAGAATCAAGAATGAGAAATATTTATGCTTATTTGTGAACGTTATCATTTTATCGATGTGTGTTGACATATTTTTGGCAACTTATGACACTTCCTTTTTTAAACAATTGTCACGTGTTTATATGCAATTTCATGGCTATCTCAGAATGAATAATAAGAAATCACGATTCTGTTGAAGTTTCACCCAGTAATAGCACTGTAATAGTCATAATTCTAGGTAATGGTAGACGTTGTGTAAAAAGTACGTCAGATGATGCTATATGTACGATGTGCTGCTAATTACTCTTTTTATTTCTGTAGTGGTGCCATATAGTGAGCCATTTATTATGATGTTGAGAAAACTTATTTGCTTTTCATCACTTCAGTATGTTATCAATTCATTCATGTAAATGAGACGTCACTCCTCTATCTAAAATGCATTCGTACAAAAATGCATGTCTGTTATTCTGTTTTATGTTGATGGTAATGGCAGTGCCATTTCATATCTAAATTTCTTCAACAATTTGCAATATGATATGGTGTTTATGGTAATCGAGCCTGTTGTACGAATTGGGTTTTTGCTATATAATTATGGTGTATGATAAGTAGTCTGCTGGAGGTGAAATCCATTTTCATTAATTTTCTCCATATTATTATTATTATTATTATTATTATTGTTATTATTGTTATTGCATGCAGTATTCAGAACTTCTGCATTTATATGACATGCGACATGCCCTGCTTATTTTAGCCTTCCCATGAACATCAAATCGTTGTCAGATAGAAACTTCTCACTGACATTACGTGGCAACCTCTCCTTCCGCTTTTGATTCGTTTATGCACTTATTCGTATATTCCTCTTCCCTCCTAACGTCATAAAGCAGCTTTGAAAGGCTTCACGGTCGAGGTATCAACTGTGCATCACCTGCTCTTGCATGCCGCCTTCTCGCTCTCGATTCCAGGCTTGAGCGTCGTCTCGTAATTGTGAATTGATCGTAATTCTGAATTGATGCACAAGAATAGAGGACGAAGCGAGCAGCAAGTCTAGTGGGAAAAACATCTGCGGAGATGAACAGGCCTTGAGTGACTGTTCAGAAATAATGTTGCAATAGGAAGCGTCAGTGTGTTTCCGTTTATATTTCTCTGTGTTTGATACCGATATAGTCAGCGGTTGGCAAACTTGCAGCTTCACTGTCATAAAATCTTGACCAAGAGAATCTCCGTGGTGGGGTAATGCCGTCAGTTCGCCTCATGCGGTGAACTGTACGCATTACTAAAGGTTTTATTATTATTGTTATTATTGTATGTTGTTGTTCTTCTTGTGGTATTGTTGCTGCTATTGTTATTTTGTATCTTCCCGCTTTGTTGACAAACCTATTCCCCATTTTTATATTATTCCCTATAGGTCATCCACGCCCTTCAACTACCCCTTCCCCACCTCTCTTTAGAGATTACCTCTTCCTCCTTCCCCTCCGCTGTGTATCTCAATCCGGGGAACCTTTTATTGTGTTCTCTTCGTTCCCCCTTTCGTCGGTCTTTTACTCATATCACATTCATTCCCCTCTCTCTTCTTTCATGGAGCCCGTAGATACCTTTATTTTTATCGGAATATCTCTCTCTCTCTCTCTCTCTCTCTCTCTCTCTCTCTCTCTCTCTCTCTCGGGGCGGCACCGTTGCCTTTATCGGGATATATATCTATTTATTTTATTATCGTAGCGGTAGATTTTATTTTCATCGGCGTATATTTTATTTTTTTTTTATGTTAGTGGTAGCTTTGTTTGCATTAGCGTATATTTAGCCTATACTCAGTTCTGTGATACAGAGGCGTAAATAGATTTCCACAGATGTTTGTGGATGATACATTTTGCTCTTCCCCAATAAAATGTATGAGGTGTTATACCTGAAAGGTGTTAGATTTTATTAATTAAGTTTTCAAGTTTATGATTGGGATATTTAATGACATTGCAAGGAAAGCTATTTACCTTTGGAATCTTTCTATGTGTATGCAATTTTGATCTATATCTTTATTAACGTAGTCATCAACGTTTGAACTTCCTCTGTGAAAGGCATCTGGAGCCTCCGCAGCAGTTCTCTCTCTCTCTCTCTCTCTCTCTCTCTCTCTCTCTCTCTCTCTCTCTCTCTCTCTCTCTCTACGCAAACACACGGGATTGTCTTTCACGTATGCATCTGTGGCAGAGTATTACTGGATATGTAATGATCTTATTGAAAAGATCCGCTATGACTTATATGCATATTTATATATATATATATATAAATATATTATATATATATATATTAATATATATATATATATATGGATATTTATTTATTTATATTCAATTGTAGTTCACATAGGAAAATAAATACAGTTTTTCTTAGAAAATACCCAACAGTTTCGTCCTACAGTGGACCTCTTCTTGGAGGACGTAAACTGTTGGGCATTTTTTAAAGAAAAACTCTATTCATTTTCCTATGTGAACTAAATTGAATAAATATATCTTAGTGCCTAAGAAGATTGCCAGTTATATATATATTATATATATATATATATATATATATATATATATATAATATATATATATATATATGTATGTGTGTGTGTGTGTGTGTATGTATATATATATATATATATATATATATATATATATATATATATATATATATAATATTCGTTATTGTTACGTTATTCCTACATTTTTCATCATTGTTCCTCTATCACCTGAAGTTTCCAGTCTTCATTTTACTTTCGACTTTATTTTTTCCTTTATCATTTCCT
>NC_061106.1:32571571-32611571 GCF_015104395.2 Macrobrachium nipponense
TATATATATATATATATATATATAATATATATATATATGACTGTGAAATATTTTCAGTTAAAACTGGATTTTGTCACTCATAATTTATAGCATCGATTGTCGGTTCGAAAGCCAGTTGGTAGAATCAGCTTTGATTAAACGAAAAAACACGATGAAACTCTCAAAAGGAGCTTGGGGCTCAGATAGTTTAGGTAAAATCTTCTTCCAACCAGCAATTAAGAAGATCAAAGTGGAATTGTCAACTGGGAGGACTTAACTGCTGACCTCTTGACCTCTAGGTATAAATACCGCTTTTCTGTAAAACTTTTCATTCATCACCTGCCTGAAGAAGGAGAGATAGTTGTTCTCTGAAATATACCATTAGCTTTCTTCATATTGATATATATATATATATATATATATATATATATATATATATATATATATATATATATATATTACAGTGTAAAAATAGTAAGGGGCGCAGTGGGTATGTGTGGAAAGCGGTTGATTTAATTGTGATTCCAGGTTTTCAACTTTGCCATGATGCATAATATATGACAGTTCTCGGCCAGGTAAATGGTCTGGAATGAAAGCAGGTGTAAGTCTATTTATAGGAAGTTTATAAATGGAGACTGCGTGAAGTAGGGCAAGTTCCTAATTAAGAATTTAGTTTAAGTGTCAATTAGAAATGCCAAATATGAAAATGTAATATGGAAGAAGGAAACGTTAAATAAATGTCACCATAAGGGTTTGTCTGTGGACAATAGAAGGAACACAAGACCGCGCAAATGGAAATAGTTTTGTAATTAATTATCAGAATTTTGTACATATATTTGAGAATTACTTGATATGGTCATGGAGGCTAGACGAACTTTTTGTTAAGTATAGTAATTATGTGAAAGGAGGTAAATGCGGCAATTTTAAAGGTACCGGCACATGGCGATCGGAAAGCAGGCGTTTATTTTAGGCTATATCCTGCATAGTCCAAATGCTGTGCTGGGGCATGAAAATTTTGAAATTAAGGAATATATAAATAGACTCAAGAATGTCCCCTTGATAGGAAATAGAATGCCAAAAGGTATTTATACCTGTCAAACGAAGGTTTAGTGGTAGGTGGGGTGATTATTCTAGGAAAAGTTTTAAAGAATAAAGGGTTGCAAATTGAATGCAAGAAAGAGGTGCGGTATAGCAAAGGGTGAACTTCCATCGTATGAGCCTTTTGCAACATACTTGCTAGAGAGGAATGGATCAATATCTTTTCCGCGTGTCTGTCTTTTCGTTTAGTGACTTGTCATGCATATTTTTAAGTGTTTTTTTTTCTCTTTGCATCTAGGGCTTCAGCAGATTATATATTTAGAAGCCAGTGCATTCCATTTGTCAATTAGTTTGTTTGAATGGTGTTTTTACGTTGCATGGAACCAGTGGTTATTCAGCAAAGGCACCAACGGCTTTACGTGACTTCCGAACCACGTGAATTTCTTTCACCAGGAATACACATCTCTAACCCCTCAGTGGAATGCCCGAGAATCGAACTCGCGGCCACCGAGGTGGCAGGTCAAGACCATACCGATCACGCCACTGAGGCGCTATATGCAAATTTGTCCGTTGTATACTGTAGATAGCAGTTCTGCATCACCGTCATTGCGAAGCGCGGCAAATAGTAACTCAACTGTTAAAGTATCCATGTTAAGTCCTAAGAGCCCTCTTCTCTGTTTAACATTCGTCGTGTGAAACATTGTATCCCGCAGTATATCTAGTTCGGGTGCTGATGTGTATCAAAGATTGAGGAAAGGAGAAAGCCGCTTCGATCCGAACGCTACAACTGAATTACATTGTTATGTTCCATGTAATGATCAATTCCTCACTCAGCCGCGGTCGGACAGTTTACAAAGTAGAGCTTCCATACTTCTCAGGCGGGTGTAGCAGCCTAAGCAGACTGTTACAGACAGAGAGAGCCGCCGGAGTAGTTCAAATGACATTAGCTGGGAAGGGCGGTATGAAAGCTCGCTCCGCCAGTGTCTGTTATTGTGGAAACTCATACGTTTGCCCTGTTAGGCTTCGTTGTGATTCGATCTCCAGATATGCAAGCACTGTTTTGATGAATAGTTTTGTCTAGTAACACGTTCACTGTCGCTTGTGCATTGAAAAATGTATTATGTACATTAGGCAGAACGTTTATGCGTAAAGACACTTGTTTTTTTCGATTAGATTTCGTCTCGTTTGGTTCCAGCTGTGCAGTGCAAGTGCTGTTACGCTTCAGGTGAGGTGACGTTTCCCTCGGATCGTTGGATGACCGTTGTTCCTGTTCGATCGTTAAAATACATTCTCTGCTTCCCCTTCCCCCCCCCCCTTCTCTCTCTCTCTCTCTCTCTCTCTCTCTCTCTCTCTCTCTCTCTCTCTCTCGGGAGTCGTCAGCACGGACAAGGGGAGACTTGTAAGGATGATGGTTCTTGCAGGTCACGTGCTGTTCACATGCTATATGCACAGACAGTAATTCATCTACTCCCCTTGTCTATCATGCAACCTTTCGGGGAGAGAGAGAGAGAGCCCAGCCACATGCTAACTGGACACATGGTTCGTTGTTGCGCCTTTGTTTTTATAGTAGTTTCACGAAAGAAACGAGGAACACGAGAGAGAGAGAGAATTAGTGAGATTTGCCATGTCAGTATCAGTTCCAGATTAAAGTTGATATATACAGATAGGTTGCAGAAACTCCGCGCTTTTGTCTCTTAGTTTTTTTTTCTTTATTTCTTGTTGTGTCGGCTCTTGTTAGTAACTGTTGAAGCGATGTCGTAGTAATTAAATGAATCCATTAGCCCAATGGGTTGTTTACAAATTCAATGCTCGCATTATGTCTGCCGAACTTGTTCGCTTACATGAAACAGGCGCTTATGGTCCTTTTGCATTAGATAATTTTTTTTCTTTTATTTTAGGACATATTGTAAGACGAAAAACTAGGTTTCTTGTTTCTCATGCAAGACTGTTACCAATATTTCATGTTTGTTCACGGAAATTTAAAACATTTTTAAAGGCACAAGTCAATTCACACCCAAAGAAGTCGATTTTCTTCCTTTGTTTCATTCGATCACACTAACATTATATTAAGATGTTGTATTATTGTAGGTCTGAAGAATAGTTAAATGCCGTGGATTTACACTCCCTAGATGCAACCCATTCCAACTGTACCGTAGTCCATTTCCCTTCCTCCATCTTACCTTCCACCCTCTCACAGAACAGAGCGCCTCAGTGGCGTGATCAGTATGGTCTTAACCTGCCACCTCGGTGGTCGCGAGTTCGACTCCTGGGCATTCCACTCAGTTGTTAGAGATGTGTATTTCTGGTGACAAGTTCGCTTTCGACGTGGCTCGGTAGTCACGTAAAGCCGTTGGTCCCGTTGCTGAACAATCACTGGTTCCATGCAACGTAAAAACACCATACAAACAAACTCACAGAACAAGTGTTTCATAGAGCAACCGCGGGTTTTTCCTCCAATCACTCTTTTCAAACTCCTTTTACTCTCAATTTCCCATTCAGCGCTGAATGACCTCATAGGTTCCAGTGCTTGGCCTTTGGCCATAAATATATTTTCCAGTCCCATTTATCTAACCGTTTATTTTATATCAATAATATTTACAGATCCTTCCATACAGTTATTATTATTAGTATTATTATTACTATTATTAAAACAGAATTCAGCCTTACAAGATTATTTTATCCCATAAGGGTATATATTACTCTCAAAGTTTCCCCATGAAATTAGGCGTGAATGAACTCATCACCTCACCAGGTGTTAGGTCAGGGGTGAGAGGAAGGGAAGGGGAAGGGTTACATTAATAATCTCTCCGAGTCGGAGTTACGTCATGGGAGTGGAGGAGGAGGAGGTGACGGGAACTCTACTGCTGAAATTAGATACGCTCTATTACAAACCTGATGATCGGTTTCCGTGATGTTGCAAGAACTGTTTCCTTTTCTTTTGAGATTTGTCGTTAGCATACACTCTCTCTCTCTCTCTCTCTCTCTCTCTCTCTCGTTTCTGCCGTGTTGAACATTGCCATCCAGCATCCATCCACTTGGAAGGACTAAGCGTTATCTTGCTTCTTAAGTATCTGGAACCGGGAAAATTTTCACTTATATAGTAATTGTTTTATTTACATAGTAAATACCTTTAGCTGATTATATTTTTACTTATGTTAACGTTGTTTTCTTTGTTACCAAAGTTTTATATATATATATATATATATATATATATATATATATGTGTGTGCGTGTGTGTGTGTGTGTGTGTGTATTAATATTATACACACACACACACAAAGACTTCCCGGTAAGGTCGGCCTAGAGAGTCTCTTAAAATGTTAATTTTTATTTCATTCTAAAACGTAGCAGGTTGGTAATAACATTTCGGTCGGTGTTTTGGAGGAAGCGCGGGTCGCTAATTGTTATGTTTTCTCTTGACTGATGTGTTGTGAATTAAGGAAGAAATAATTTTCTCATCAGGACAGTGAATATGATTATATTATTGCTGTTGCTGTTTTGGACCGGTGAAAATAACGAATGTTGATAGTCTCTGCATTGCTGAGTTTTGCTTTATATTTCAAAATGCTGATTGGTTTTGCATTAGACGGACATTTACGAAATAGAAAAAAAAATAATGTGTTGCGTTAATCACTAGAATAGCGATTTTTTAGGCTTACTGAAATGTTAGTTAGTTAAAGGCTTACAATAATATGTATAGAAATGTAGTCAAAGAAACACGAACAGTCATTTTGTAAAACTATGGGTTATTATTTCGCTCTTTCATCATCTCATCGTTGACGTAAACCCTTTCGTTATCATAAAAATTTTTAAGCAAACATTTGGCTATGTAAATTGAAAACGCGAAAATCATTACTATCGAACTAATAACTTTTATGACTGAAATTAAAGTTCTATGCAAAATTTCCATTGTGTGGATATGGAACATATTTCCTGTTCGCGGATCAAACGTTGCACAAATGTTGTCGATTCAAGAACGAATATTCGTAGTTTCATTCATCTGCGCTTTATTTTTTTTTTTTTTTTAAGAGCAGACAAACCTGGTTTGCATGGTCCCTGTGCGGTGGTAGTGCCGTCAGTGCATCTCACGTGGTGTACTGCAGGCAATACTTCAGACTCTTTTCAGCGTCTCTTCGACCTCTAGTTGCAACCTCTTTCATTCCTTTTACTGTACTTCCGGGATTACTCTCTTCTTTCATACTGACATTCCACAGCGCAACTGCTTTGAGGTTTTCCTCCTGTTACACCTTTCAAACCTTCTTCACTATGAATCTCCGTTTCAGCGCTGAATGACCTCATAAGTCCCAGCCCTTGCCCTTTGACCTAAATTCTATATTCCAGTTCCAGTTCCTGGTTTGCATGGGGATTTTCGTTCGGAGTTGGGAAAACGAATAATACAGCGCTTTCCGATTGGTAGTTAGGAGTAATAATGTCGTCAGTGTCTAGCTTGGCCAGGGTACAAATATTGCGTCCGTGCAACGGGAAAATTGCGTTTGGTTAATTTGTATAGGTTTTCTGTGTTGCCAAACGTTTGCTCTCTCTCTCTCTCTCTCTCTCTCTCTCTCTCTCTCTCTCCCTTGTTTTGAAGAATTTGAATTAACCGGGTTGTGGTAGTACGGCTTGTGAGGTGACTTGGTATACGTTTCCTTGATTTTTGGAAGTTATTATTTTAACGGATGGTGATTGTGTATGTATATGCTTGTGTAATAGATACAAGTATATACACACACACACACACACATATATATGTATATTATATATATATATATGATCTATATATATATATTATGTACATGAAATATTTATATATGTATATACATATAATATATATATTATATACAATATATATACATACATATATATATATATATATTAATTTATAAATGTGTACATTTAGAATTTATTACATATGTATAAATATATATAGATGTATATTATCGTGTGGGGCTATTGATTATAGTTATTGTTCATGCGTCCAGACAAAACGATCGTCCTAGAACACCTTTAATAACAAAGACCATTTCACTCATTTTGCCCTGAGGTAATAGTTATTTCCGTTGTGCTTCACAGAGTGTCCTGCGCGAACTGGAAGGGAAGAAGCCTCAACTGGACGAATTGGTGGCTTCGGCCGACAGCCTCAAAGACGATGCTTCCCGCACGCAGCTCCACCAGAAAGGTAAGTTCGGAAATGCTTTATTTTCAAGTGCTTCTCTGTAGGGATGCTGCAGCTTTGTCAGGTGCTATAGCAGATTCACATCAACCGTGCATATGATGTCTAGGCCAGTTCCTTACAACGCTCCTGATTGGCTGTTGATAAGCCAGTCACAGGGCTGTAAACTCTCAGTCTCTCGGAGAGTTCGTATAGGCAGGATGTCTGTTCCATCTCTCCTGAGGTATACGTCTTTTAGGAGAGGTGGAACATACATCCTGCCTATGTGAACTCTTGAGAGAGACTAAGAGTTTCCAGCGCTGTGATTGGCTTATCAGCAGCCAATCAGGAGCATCGTAAGGGACTGGCCTAGACATCATATGACATCATATGCACGGTTGATGTGAATCTGCTATAGTGCTTGCTGCGTCTTTCGTTCCGTTCGTGTTTTGTAAGTTTTCACTTGCAATATTTATGAAAGATTCTTATGGTTTTGTGTGTGTATATATGTTTAATCATATATATATTTGAATGTATATTTTTGTATATATGAGTATATAAATATATATTTATATATATTTATAATTATTTATATGAATACATTTATAAATATATACATATATATATTTTTATTTATATTTTATTTATTTAAACTATATATATATATATATTTATAAATATACGTACATATAATATATATATATATATATATAAATAAATACATATATATATATGTAGATATGTATATATATATATATATATATATATATATATGTATTATATGAATAAAATAATACATACTATATATATGTATGTATATAATATATATATATATATATATATATATATATTATATATATATAATTACTAGAGTGTGCGGTGTTGTGTGCATTTTTCAAAATTTATATCTGCCCCACTTTACCTTCATTATAATATATACTACATTTGCCTTCTAATTGATATGCGTAGATTGGATAGTAAATGACCTCCCATTAACCTCACGGCTGAATTTCTATTGGCCCATTTGTTATAATGGCAAAATAGTTTAATTGGAAAGTATCGCTCTCACCTTTGCCCGAAAAAAAACTTAATTATTTGCGTGATGGCACCGCTGCTTTGTTGGAGGAGACCTACAAAGGAAATTCTGAAATGCTCTGTGTTTGCTGTTTTTTAATTTTTTTTTTTATTTTTCGCGTGTGGCTGTTATGATAATGAAATTACTTGATCATTCATTTGCCCTCGGATTTCTTTGCGCATTCGTCTCTGACTAATGCAGGAGTTTGGAGTTATTTTGTAATCTGTTTGTGTTTGGGATTATATTTTCGCTGAAGTGTTATTTCTCGCTTCCTTTGATCAGTCTGGACTTCTTTTTTTTTTTTATCTCAAATCGCAGGTTTTCAGATTCGAAAAACTGTTTCAATAATTTGAAGGGCGCTTTCTGTTATTTTTGTATACCGGTTAATGACGTGATCTTGTATTAGTGATATTGTTTTATATGCTATTATAAAGCAAAATATTTTGTTAGGGAACGAGAAGAAATTTTTTTTTTTTAAATACTATTAATCATTCAGGGGTGTAAATCATCTTTTATATGACCCTTTAAAACTCACAAAAAAAAAAAAAAAAATCCAAATGCTAAAACTTAAAAACAAACCCAAATATTGCGGTAGTACTCAATTGTTAACTTGATTCAGTTTTGGTTTAGTATATCAAGTACTGTATTGACTTCAGAACAGGACAGTTATAGGGGTAGGTTTGGATCGGCGGCAAGACTTGCTTTATATAGTAACTTGGACTCTACACAGTTCGACAAGAATTGGACTGGACCTTTCATGTTCGAGTTGTTTCCTTAAGTATATTGTTTGGGCTTTTGTTACTATGATTTCGTGTACATAAATATTCCTCTTTGGTTAGTCCTTCTAGATACGACATCACCGAATCCGTATAATACTTAAAAAGATTTGAGAGCATTTCTATATTTGTTTCTTTTACGCCAGTTGCACCATGAATGTATATATATATATATATATATATATATATATATATATATATATATATATATATATATATATATATATATATGATATGTATGTATGTATATATACGTATGTGTTTAAAATGATAGTCGTATTTTCGTGGATTCATGAGGTTAATATTTTGTCTAATGAAAAATTGCTGTATTTTATGTCAAGTATTATTTTACTTGGGAATTTATGGATATATTTCATTAATCGGAGTCCACCTGATATCTGATGATAGAAACTCTATACCACGAAAATGTCACTTAGAGACACGATGCCACAAGAGTTTAGAGAACATTACATCAGAACTAAAACCAAGCCTCTGTTATTGTACTTATGATAGTAATAGTTATAATAAAAAGACTGGAATAATTGATTAGTGATGTACTATTACAGACTCGCTATAAATCTTGATTTCGTTGGGGGTGGGGGTACTGCCGTCAGTGCACCTCATGCGGTGCACTGTAGGCATTACTCAAGTTTCTTTGCAGCGTTTCTCAGGCCCCTACCTTCAACCCCTTTTACTCTCATTATTGTATCTCCGTTCATATTCTCATTTTCCCATCTTACTCTCCACCCTATCCTAACAACTAATTCAGCGCTGAATGACTAACCTTCAGTGGCGTGGTCGGTATAGTCTTGGCTTGCCACCTCGGTGGCCGCGAGTTCGATTCTCGGGCACTCCACTGAGGTGTACGAGATGTGTATTTCTGGTGATAGAAGTTCACTCTCGACGTGGTTCGGAAGTCATGTAAAGCCGTTGGTCCCGTTGCTGAATAACCGCTGATTCCATGCAACGTCAAAACACCATGCAAACAAAGACCTCGTAAGTCCCAGCACCTGGCCTTTGGCTTGAATTGTATATTCTGTTGTATTCTATTAAATATTCTGGTTTAGACTTGAACATTAAAAAATGCACACCAGATTTTCTTCGGATTTGTCCTTTTCCCCCTAAAAACTTAATTGGGAGTGACTGTAATTTAAACTGGAGAGCCGGTTATATTTCATAGAGCTAAATGGGATATTGACTGGGCCATATTTGCATATTATATTGGCCACTGTGCGCCAGGCGTTTGCTTATGTTTTTTTTTTTCACTTTATTTTTTCTCTCCATCGAATCCTGAGAAAAATGGGTATTGGGGATTAATGCGTTTGGAGTATTAGGATATGTTAGAATTGTATATTTTTCCTTTAATGCAATTGAATTAAGATTATATACTCACAAACACTTACATGCATACACGCATACTTATATGTATGTGCTAAGTACGTGTATATAATATATATATATATATAATAATATATATATATATATATATATATATGATATATATTTTATTTATAATGTATATTTATATATGTATATGTATTGTACATAACCACACACACACACACACACACACACACATATATATATATATTATTTTTTTATTTTGTTTAGTACAGTTTTATACTTCATATCTTTCTTTCAAACTATCCCACTGAAATTCGCCTTCTTTTAGATTAGGCGTAACTACATTTTGAAAATCTGTTATACAAGAGCACCACCTCTTGGGGAGAGGTAAATACTCTTCATCTGTTAACTTGTCAGCTTGCTTTTATTACTGCTTAGTCTTTGTCCTTAAAACTCACACTTTCGGAACATGGTTCCCGACTGTGCAACTGTTGTCATCTGTAAGAAACCACTGTTCATTTATAGAACTGTCTTTCACTGACTTTAATGTGAGCTCGTTCTTGTCTTTTAACGACAGATCTGTCGCGTTGGAATATATGTTTAATGTAATAGTAAAATTAAATTAAAATATCACTTATTAAAAATGAATTAATAGATAGACAAAAATGTATTAAAATGAAAAGAGAAGATAGTAATCCATTGTATCTTTGTCCGAACTTCTGAAGTTTCAATTGGACGACATCCTCAAGGTGTTGTTCTTGTCTCTGGTTCTTTCCCGGAGATGAGATTCCTCTTCACCGTAACTTTCGATCAAGAGTCCAGTCTATGCGGTCTGTTTGTTGCTCCTGTCGTTTCGCCTTTCCCTTCAATTTAGCGACTTCGTTGGCGTCTGATATGATTAATGGGAAAGTGTAAATCTCTGCTTCTTTTCTTCCCAATCTTCGGTTAGGAGTTCAAGGAAATGTTCCTTGGAGATATACGATAGCGTATATGAATAAGAAATAAAATGATGTTGATGTTAAAATCCCCCCCCCCCCCCTATTCTCTCTCATCTCCTCTCTCTCTCTCTCTCTCTCTCTCTCTTTCTCTCTCTCTCTGTCTCTCTTTCTCTCTCTCTCTGGCATGTGTGAGAAATCCCATATATATCTTCCACTCGTGATATTTTGGCTTGGCAATTAACCATATTAGAGTTGTCAATTTAACTCTTCGATCGACCTAAGGCCGTCTGAAGTCATCTCCCTAACCGCTCACCGTAATTCATTTATAGCGAATGTCAGTCTTTTTCCATTCATTTATGCATTACTAAAGGTCACAGCGAGGGGAAGTAGTCTTATTGATGGAATCCATTCTTGAGTATAGATCTACCATGAAAATGGATTTTGTTTTCGCCCGGATTTACGTACCATTTCGTTCTCAAGGTTTGTAGCATCATATTGACGATGAAAACATTACATAGAAAGAAATGTCGATAAAAAAATTTGAGTAATTTTGCCAGGGAATGTTCATGTTAATTATTTTTCTTATTGACAATGAAAATAGTACATAAAGAGAAATATCGACAAAAAAAAATGTATCAATAATTTTGTCAAGGAACGGTCATGTTAATTGGTTTAACCGAGTTAAAAAAAAAACGCATTTTATACTGTTATTGTCATTCACAGGCTCTTGGAAAGAAAGCTGCTTTCAGTTTTGGTAATGTTTTCGTTTTAATAGAGAAAAGTATCTTTGTCAAATATAAATTATACTTTTTATATTATTGTCCTTCTTTTTCATACTTCCTCTCAGTTGCGTTGCTGTTTAACATGTAAATGTGAATGAAGATTTTTTTTTTTTGTCAGAAATTGTGTTTAGACTATATACAATCTAGGTTCATTATTATATATTTCATTTCCTCGCATTTTTCCCCATTTATTTTGTCATCCGTGACCCCGCCCCCAACTCTAACCTCTCTATTTTTCGCAATTTTATAATGCCGAGAAGTCTGTTCTTTATGGAGACGAACATTGCATGGACGTTATTTTTTCCTGTCCCGACATCCATTCCATAAAACAACAGCGCGAAATTCAGAGTTTCTTTTTAAATTCCAAAAATTATATTCAAAGAAAAAGTTCGTCTGTAGCAGAATAGCGGTCTCCAGGCTTATATTATTTCCAGTTTATTTCATCGATTCACAGAGATGCGGGCTCTTACAGAAGCACTAAATTATTAACGATTCCCTGTCTTTCGCTGCGGTCAGGCATTTTGCAATTTCTAAAGGCTATAGGTGACAACGTGATATTCAAAATACGCTCGTATTTTATGAGAATCATTTCGTGGGTCGTACTTTCCCTCCCACCTTCATAATTCTAAAAGGAATTAACTTTATGTCAAGGGGGTACTTTTTTTTTTTTTTACCGTACCGTACAGAGTTATTAATAGATTAAACGAAAATTAGGTGGAAAGAGAATGCAATTCTTCCCGAGTACCTTTCAGTATTTGAAAAACGCTCGCTTTTTCTTGTCTTCCTGACGGAAACATGTTTTCTGAAAATATTCAAGATCAATTGGCGCTAGTGGAAAGAGAATGGCATTTTCCCAGATTACCCTTCCATTTTTAAAATGATCTTACTTGTCTCTATCGTGCTGTCAGCAGCATGTATTTCTCGAGGTAAACATTGTATAGGTTCGTCACTCGCTCCAGCTCGAGGCGTTCTTTAAAGCGACTTCATTCCTGTTTCCTTGTTTTTACTGGAAGCGGAGGATACAGTAACACGGCGGAGAGAGGCAGCTGTAGCCTTTTGATCGTCCACTCGTGTGTGAATTAATTATTTCCATCCATTTAAGCGGATGTCACAGACGTTGATGAATAACCATTCGGGTTTAATTCTCTCTCTGGCGTTTCCCCTGGAGGATTCCAAGTTTATTTAATAATGTGCGTCTTTCTGTGAGGCTGTATTGGTTGGAGCTCTGCTTTTTATTGAAGCGCGTCTGCGACTCTGTGTGCGCGATTGGTATGGTCTAGGCCTGCCACCTCGGTGGCCGTGAGTTCGATTTTCGGGCATTACACTGAAGTGTACGAGATGTGTATTTCTGGTGATAACAGTTCATTCGCGATGTGGTTCGAAGTCACGTAAAGCCGTTGGTCCCGTTGCTGAATAACCACTGGTTCCATGCAACGCAAAAACACCAAACAAACAAAAACAACGTGAACTATTTGTTTTCACGTATTATTGAATGAAGTTAATAACATTTATACTTACAACCTTCATACACGGAAGTTTTGCAAGATATTCACGTATTATTTTCTGGTAATGTTACTTGAAAATTCAAGTTCATGGTTGTGATTCCATTTTTTGTACCATTCCTTCACAGCTGAGGATTTGTGACCTGGAGTCTGTGTACTGACGAAAGAAAGGTTTTTACCAGTGAGAAAAGAACAGAGGATTTCTTAACTGACACGACAAAATGATTCCAGTTATATACTCTCCGCTATTGCTTGGTGAAGTTATTGTCCAGTCACATACATTCTCTTATTGTTGTGTCCTTATGCTGTTTCCTCTTATGATGACCTAAGACTTAAGTCAATGACTAATACGCGTCTGTTCATCGGGGGAACAACAATATGACCCCGTTGCAGCAAAGAAATAAAAAATGAATAAATAAATAAATTTATCTTTTTACTGGCGTGTCTGGTTCGTCAAAATATCCTGTCTTTTCTGTTTACGGACAACAAGACCGATCAATTTCGTTTACCGAAGCGTGGATAAGATATTTGATCAAAATGCAAATTGAAAGGAATATTGCTAGGGATCTGAAGGTCATTTGAATATCTTAAGGAGCTCTCTCTCTCTCTCTCTCTCTCTCTCTCTCTCTCTCTCTCTCTCTCTCTCTCTCTCTCTCTAGAATGAAAAATATTGGTATTTTTATCATTCCCAATAAAAAGGTTATGCATCGTCTTGTGCTCGATTATTATTATTGCTATCATTATTTTGAAAAAGAAACCCACAAAATTACTATGTATAACGTGTCTACTTATAAGTATTTACGTTTTATTTTTTCTCAACGTTCAATACTTATAAGTAAACACGTTATACACAGTCATTTTTTGGGTTTCTTTATCAATCTTCAGAACAAAACTGAAAAAAAGTTTTTGTTTGATTCCTTTTTATTATTATTATTATTATTATTATTATTATTATTATTATTATTATTATTATTATTATTATTATTATTATTATTATTATTGAAGGTTGTCAAGCAAAGGAAAAGAAAATCCCTGCAATCCCTGGCCCTTACCAATAGAAGATACTGCAATTATTCAATTAGGGGAAAAAGAACAAATTATAACTGAATAGGAAAAGATGTTGGGTTAAGGTCGCTCCCGACAGATGGTAAATTTGGTCAGGTTTTTTTTTAGCTTAGTGTTAAGGTCGTTTGTGTCGGCAGATTGCTCTCAGTGCCATGCCAAAGTCATACCCCGGGGCACATGGGTCGTAGGGCAGAATTCAAAAGGTCGTTGTTTTGAAAGCAGTACCGTGACAGAGATTCAAGTTGTGAATTATATACTCATACCCTTAACATATTTTTAGTTTGATTGTTTGTATGGTGTTTTTACGTTGCATGGAACCAGTGGTTATTCAACAACGGGACCAACGGCTTTACGTGACTTCCGAACCACGTCGAGAGTGAACTTCTATCACCAGAAATACACATCTCTCACTCCTCAATGGAATGACCGAGAATCGAACTCGCGGCCACCGAGGTGGCACGCCAGCACCGTACCGGCCACGCCACTGAGGCACTTAGCATATTTTTAGTGTGTCTAAGAATAATGTCAAGCTTCTGCGTAGTAGGCACAGGGCAGTTGAACAATTGAATTGTGTCCTGATTGGAATTAGATTTCCTTCCTCGATAGTTGATTGTGGAAACTGTCGGTCCGACGGATAAAGAGACCAAATCGAATGCCGTTCCAGACACCAGAGTTGGATGAAGCTGGATGCGAGGTAATGGAATTGAACTGGATTTAAGAGATTAAGGAGGCCATTTAGCTGGAGGATTTAACGCCGGGAGGCTGCCTTGCATTTCCAATGTTTTCCTTCTCTCTCACTCTCTTGTGTTTTAACGGAGAATGGCAGGAAGGTCGTCCTTACAAAAAAAGGTCACAGCGATTCCAGCCTCGGGAAAGAAGTGTAGTTCTCTGGAAATGGTGATGATAAGGTCTGGTAGTGGAAGTGGCACTGATGGAATATATATATGAATTCATTTTATCACATCGCCGTGATTCATATATACAATTATTAAGCTACACATTTCGTTTAATATTTTAATTCGCTCAGCCTCGGAATTAATACTATATTTTCATATACCTATGTTAACCGAAGGGGAATTCTTTTTTAGCTAATAAGAGATTCGTCGGCTCACGGACTCTAACCATTGAAACCCAGACCCTTTTATATATATATAATATATATTATATATATATTATATATATATAATATAGATAGATAGATATATAATATAATATATATATATATATCTATATATCTATATATATATATATATATAGTATATATATATATATATTATATAATGTTTTTTGTGAGTGTGAGTGATTTTGAAAAATGTTTTATATGGAAATGGTGATAAGGTCTGGCCGTGGAAGTGGCATTGTTGGATTGTGTGTGTGTGTGTGTGTGTGTGTGTGTGTGTGATGTATGTGTGTGTGTACGTGAGTGCGTGATTTTGAAAAGATATTAAGAGTGATGAGAAGAAGGGTGTGATGGGTGTCACCATCGCCGACGCCTACCTCCTCCCTCGAGCGAGATCAATGAGGTCGCTTTGGGGGATGATCTCCTCTTCCCTCCATTTCCTCCCCTCTCCCTCCCCTCCTTTTCCGCCCTCCCCCTCCCTTCCCCTCTATTTCCTTCCCTCGACCTCGTCCCTCATCCTCGTACACCCTTCTCTCGTGCTCCTTTCCAGGTCCCTTTCTCTTATTAACCTTTTCTTCTCCGCTCTCTACTTATATTCCTCCTTTCACACGTATGGGATGATCTCACGCGCCCTGCCCTGCTTGTGGTTTTATCCCCCCCCCCCCCACCCCCCCCCCCCCCTCTCCTCTCTCTCTCATCTCTCTCTCTCTTCTCTCTCTCTCTCTCTCTCTCTCTTCTCTCTCTTCGCAAAAGATTTCCATTAGTCTTTCTTTCGAAGGAACAGGTGTCGTTATGAGCGCCTGATCCTTTTTATGGTTTTGCGCTTTAATTTTTATTCTTTCTTCGTTATTGCAGTCCGCTCTTTGTTTTCCTTCTTGCCGCCATGCCTCTGTATAAATATATATATATATATATATATATATATGTGTGTGTGTGTGTGTGTGTGTGTGTGTGTGTGTGTGTGTGTGTGTATATATTTTAATAAATATTACGTGTGGTGTATATATATATATATATATATATATATATATATATAGATATATAGATGATATATATGTATATATACATAACAGAATTTCGTTCAAATAAAAGGCCGTTTTTTGGACTCCTTTTTATTTTAATCTATCTAATATAATATTATATATATATATATACATATACAGAATTTCGTCTAAATAAAAGGCGTTTTTTGGACTCCTTATATCTATCTATCATATATATATATATATATTTTATATATATATATATATACTATATATATATATATATATATATATAATATACGTATATGTGTGCATATATACACACATTTTTTATTTAATTTCCAGTGACTAGAGGGAAAGTGACTCTTCCAATACATTTTCCCCGACAGGCTTGATAAATTACTCTTCATTTCCGCGCGTATGTGTTCACTTAACGAATAAAAAAAAATGTGATGAAATATGATAGTATTAATACAAACAAACGCTCGTTTCTTGGCCCTTCTCTCTGGACGGTCTTGGAGGAGCGAAGGAGAATCCCTTCCATATTGGAGAACCTGATCCCGCGTACACGTGTAAGATTGCCTTCTAATCCCTTCTATTCATTGTGTTAATTCCAGTCGCATCTGTTATTCTTACGGCGTCGCTCGTTCGACTGTCCCTCTGAACATTGCACGAAAAGATAAGTTCGTTAAAATGGGGCAGTTGTCCGAAAAAATAAGTAAATAAATAAACTAATCGCGTCAGCAATTTTTCAGGATGTATTTGGGTTGACTGTTTTAGACCTTCTGTAAACAGTCTGAAGACTGGCTGTCAGGTACGAGCTAGCGATGTCAGTAGATCCCATATGGGGTGAGTTGGTGCCATCAATGCTCCTCACGCGGTACGCTGTTGGCATTACTGTAGGCTCTTTGCAGCGTCATTTCGGCCCACTAGCTGGAACCCCTTTCGTTTCTTTTACTGTACTTCCATTCATGTTCCGCCTTTTCCAGTTAGTTACGATCACTTAAAAGATGTTAAGGAACTTTTGTCCAGGTAAATTTTTTTTTCCCAACATAATTAACGAAAAGATTGAGATAAAGAAAGGAAGGCAAAACCGCACAAAACATTTCTATGCTGTGATTTTAGAGAAACCTCAGCCTCGATTTTGTCAACCTCCTTGAGAGGCAAATTTTCTCTTTCTATTTATGCATGCTGTTAGATCTGGAAGGTAGTAGTTCAGTCGTAGAAGGTCATGGGCTTGGTTTCACGTACATGACAAATCTCTATCCTCTTTGTCAGAATTGTAATATTTAAAGCTAATAGGTCAGAGGACGATTAGTTTTTTTTTTTTTTACTCAAGTGCGCTCTGTAGACCTAATGTGATAAACGGTATTTTACCAAAGAAGAAAGGAATGATCTTGTCTTTTGTGTGTGTGTGTTTTTTTTTTTTTTTTTTTTTTTTTAACGTCCAAAGTAAAATATACCGCGACTGTCAAGTTTTGGAAATCAATCCATCAGTGAAATTTACTATTTGCAATTAATCCAATTATGATTTTTTTAATGTAACTTAATTGACAAAATACAAAAATAAATGAATGAATATAAGTAAAACCAGATCCTTCGAGCCAGGCCAGTGAGAGCTGATAAACAGCTCAAGTGGTCTGGTAAAACTATTTTAATGTTGATAATATGAGGTTTATTATGGTATTATTATTATTAACAATAAAGAAAATAACGTTGATGAAATGGGATGCCCCTCTTTTTATCCCTCCACTGGCCTCTCTTTATTGGTGAAAGTTTACCCCATTTAAATAATTTGCAAAGTTCGTCGGGTACTTTGCGATTCACCTTCAGGCAAGAAGAGGAAGAAAGGAAGAAGTATAAAAGAAGTAGCCATGACCTTTTAATTTCCATTGGGCAAAAAGAAAGCTGTACGTAGGTAGCCTGTCTTTCACCAAGGTGGCAGCATGAAATTCACGCTAATGCATATATATTCTCTCCTGGGAAATAAATTTCAATTCACTTTGAATTAGCCCGGTTTAACTCCTGTTTCTGCTGACGCAACAAACCGTATTGACGTTTCCATGATTTCACTCAGAGAAATGTATACGTTCGAGCTTTGATGAACATTTTTTTGGTAAGCGGGAAACCGGATGTTGGTCGTTAACATTTATCTGTAAACAATCGTGATTTTGTGTAGATTAGTATTCATGAAAATTAAGGAGAAATTTGATGACAGAGTTTCAACGCTCACGATTTTATAACCCTTACCAAATCATACGTTTCCATTCTTTCTTTATTCCTTTCATTTTGTTCCATTGCAACACTGGAAAATGCTTAGTTTTTTTATTGAAACTGAGTAGGAAGTAACAGTTAAATACCATTTCAAGATCGCATAGCATTAAATTTATGAATATTTTCCATTAAAACTGAGTAAAAAGCAACAGCTAAATACCATTTCAAGATCGCATAGGATCGAAGGTAACAGTAATCATGAATGAACAGTCAAGGAGTATATATGTTCCTGCCCTTTTTCAAAAGAAAACAGATATTATCGAGATCTCTCGTGTGGATTCAATCGGATGCCAGAGACGGTGTGATGAACAAATGACACGTCGTAATGAACCGGAACATAACCGAGGAGGAAATATCTCTGAATGGTTGCATCATGCTGATGCTTCTTTATGGAACTCGATCCATCGAGAGAGAGAGAGAGAGAGAGAGAGAGAGAGAGAGAGAGAGAGAGAGAGAGATTTCCTCTCTCCATGACAGAAAGAGATTATGCTCTGTTCCTTGAATATTTAATGGATGGTTCGCTTTTTTTAAGCTTGTAACTTTACTAAGCCGTTCTTCAGGGACCAACAGTGCATTGTGAAACTTGTAGGTACTGATTTCACATTCCTTATCACACGAATTGATTAAAGCTGAATTAAAGATAGATGTAAATGTTGCGCAAAAGGGAGAATTATATTCGTAGTTTCACCGAACATAAGTTTTTTCATAATTTTTGTTTTTGTTTTGCTTAAATTTGTTGGTAACTCTAAAAATGGCCTTTGGGTTAAGTTTATTATTGACATTCATTTTTCTTACATGAAAGACTTAAGATGAAAATTATTCCATCACAGCGAAAACCAGTGTTTTGTATCAACCAGAGTCAAAGTATATAGGGTCTGCTCACGAGCCAGTACTAAAACCTATTCCCGCCCCTTGTGAAACGTCATCAGTTACAAAAGGACCATATCTTTATG
This sequence comes from Macrobrachium nipponense, assembly GCF_015104395.2. NCBI lineage: Eukaryota > Metazoa > Arthropoda > Malacostraca > Decapoda > Palaemonidae > Macrobrachium > Macrobrachium nipponense. Next base: position 32,590,550 of record NC_061106.1, read on the forward strand.
AAACTATATTTACGATAACATTTTTGTATAACTATTTTTGCGATGGCGTTTTTTTATATAAATTTTCCTCTTATGACATGTTGCCGTATATTACGTTAAAGTACAAAGCATGCTCTTTCAAGTGATATATGGCACATTACAATTACGATTACTTTCAAACTCACAAGCGCTCACAGAAAAAATTATCTACGCACACAAAAATGTGCAATTACTTCATCCGTCAACCTACATACATTCACGTTTCGTAGCATATCTGACTAAGGGATGATGATAGAAAGGAACTGAAAAATGGATTAGAAAGCTGATAAAATTTACTGTATAATGCATAAATAAAATTGATAGGTGTTCTCAGAAATTTTCGAGGAATTCTAGGTCAAAGACGGACCAAAATTTTTAAATTTTATGTAAATATTTACCACATTTTTCTTACATAATTTTTCATATTATTACATTTTGCCATATACCATGTACATGTACAAAGAATGTCCTTTCAATTGCTATATGACACATTACAATTACAATTACTTTCAATCCCATAATCGCGCACAGAAAAAGTTATGTACGCACGCAAAAATTATAAAAAATTAAGCGTTTGTGGGAGATCTGAAATCTAGCCCCGCCCCTTGTGAAACGTCATCAGCTACATTTAGCCAGACGGACGAATACCTTTTTGTACTTTTATCCGAAAATATTATAATCGTTTGAGGCATGCATAACTAATACCTTTATGTATACAGTTTGTGTTATATGTAAACTTACGTGTTCGGAAGTATATTTATGTGATATGAAGTGCTAATGAGAAATTTGCTGGAAATGTGTTCCCTGTATCATTGTCTTCATCCTTTATTCCTTTGATGCTTTATATCGTATTTATGATGTAATTCTTATACTTTTGATGTTTTTTTCTTTTTTGTGGTCAAGTCGTGCAAATGCAACTGCCATTTTTTACACTGCCTGTATCCACATTTTCTTTGTATTTATTGCATAACAATTAGTATTCATATTAAGATTTGGAAAATATAATTATTCTATCATTCTAACTTTAGCATAAATAAAAAAAAAGTTGCTTTTCAAAGTGAGGTATGAACACAGTGACAGAACTAAATACATTTCTTAAGAATTACTTATAATCTTGATAATATTACTGCCTGAGAGAGAGAGAAGAGAGAGAGAGAGAGAGAGAGAGAGAAGAGAGAGAGAGAGAGAGAGAGTTGTCATGTTATAAAAAATGGACTTGAAGAGAATACAGCAAACCAGTATATAGGTAAGTAAATGAATAAGTAAAGAATAAACATATGAAGAAAGCTGGAGTAGCTATGTGTGTTGAAGCTGGTATATTTTATGTGAAATTAAACAAGGCCTGGTGATTAAATGAGAGAATGGGTATTAAAAAACATCAAACATGTGACCTCTTAACAGATTTCATCAAGATTTTATGAAAAACACCATGCGATATGAAAAACACCATGCGATATGGATTAAATGTATAAAAACTAAAGGTTCTTTAAGTAATTCAATGGAGACGGACGGAAAGTGTTACTCTTGTGACGTCACAGTATTAGCTCCGCCCCCATTGCCGAGTTGAGCAGACCCTATATACTTTGACTCTGGTGTCAACATCCTTTTCTTGTATGACTGAAGATGTAACTAATTCAGTGGATCTTATGCTCACCGTGGAGATACATGTAGATATATTTTTTGTTACATTCTGATTCCGACATGATTATACACACACCCACACAAATACATATATTATGCATATATTTATTATATATATATATATATATATATATATATATATATATATATATATATATATATATATATATATATATATGACACTCGTTTAAGGTGACGCAATGGAACTATGATAGGGTAAATCACTAGCAAGCAAAACTGCCAATAGAAGGAAACAATGTTTACCGATATATGCATAATTACATATATACATCTATATTTATAGCTGTGTATATATACAAATATGTATATATATATATATGTATATATATATATATATATATATATATATATATACACACACGCATACGTAATATATATATATATATATATATATTATTTATATTTATATTTGTATATATACACAGCTATAATTATATATGTATATATGTAATTATGCATATATCGGTAAACATTGTTTCCCTTCTATTGACAGTTGCTTGCTATTGATCTACCCTACCATAGTTCCATTGCGTCACCTTAAACAAGTGTCATGGTCACCTGTTGTGCTTTAAGTTATTCCTTTTAACGAAGAGAACAATTCATGAAGAACAAAGTAAAACATGAAAAATAAATAGGCCCTTTAATGCGGTTTCTCTTCAAACGAATAGAAACAAATAGAATTGAAGAGAATTATTTAATGGAACTCTTTTTCTTTTAAGAAGTTCCGAAGCAGTTGGGTTGGAAGATATTACACCTGGAGAGGTTACTCATTCGAATTGTTCTAGTACTCCCCACGATTCCGTCATATCTGAATATAAGTCAATTCGTTCTTCTTGTTTCATTCTCTCAGAATGTCATTATGTTTCACCCGGCACGTGAGCGACAGCCAGCCATTTGGACAAAGTGTAATCGAGCCTTTGGAAATGACGTAATGGTCTCTTACTTGACTTTCCTTGACTCTTGAGTCATTTCTTGCTGGAGTGAGTAAATATAAGCGACTGAAATTAATCCCACAACACGCTGCCTTGAAAGGACTTCAGAATTCGGGTGACATACCCGCTAATGCTGATGTCGTGTTACGTCACAAGATAATTACAGAAGCGTTCCCCCCGACATCAAAAGTGAGGTTTCTCTGCCCAATTTACTCGCAAATGTTCAGGGGACTGGAATTTTGTCAAGAGTGATTACGGTCTGACAATTGCCGCACCGGCAAAGAGACGGGACTCCGAGCTCGGAAGGTTTATCGAGATTAAAATACTGTACGTTGAGGTCGAGCATGTATTCGGTAGAGTGTTACCTTGAGTCATATTTATATAACGTATTACTTGAAGTCGGATTTATTTTACGAATCCAGGCATTATGACAAAAATGTGAATAGTTCCATTAAACTATGTGATAGCAATCTGTTTATATTGATTGTTACAAGACAGTAAAAAAAAGTTAGCAATCTGTTTATATTGATTGTTGCAAGGCAGTAAAAAGTAAGTATATCTTAGTTTTACCAGACCACTGAGCTGATTAGCAGCTCTCTTAGGGCTGGCCCGAAGGATTAGATATTTTTACGTTGCTAGGAACCAATTGGTCACCTAGCAACGGGACCTACAGTTTATTGTGGGATCCGAACCACATTATACCGAGAAATGAAATGCTATCACTAGAAATAAATCCCTCTTGATTCCGCGTTGGCCGAGAATCGAACTTCGGACCACCGGATAGGTAACCGAGCGCGAAAACGAGGAACTTGCAAGGCAGTAAAAAAAAAGTTTAGACTTAGACGTAGTTACCGTAGGAAAATTTACTCGTAAGTATGCTCTTACTCGCCCAAGCAAGAAATTACAGAAAGAAATCGTAATAAAACATTCCAGTAAAGTCAAGTAAGAGACCTAGATCTTCGTCCCATTACGTCATTTCCAGAGGCTCGATTACACTTTGTCCAAATAGCTGTAGCTCAAGTGCCGTGTGTAAATGAGCGTATTGTTTCTAGCTGCGGAGGAGTAACAGTGGCCTTGGATTAGCTGAGGACGCCCCTTGAGTTATCCCGAGAACTGGCGCTCTTAAAACGAGAGCCAGAACCCTTGTGACTCTCGAGCCAGAGCTGTTGAAATGGCTCGTAAGAAGGGAAAAGAATCTTTGAAGTCATTTGGTAAATTTAAGATATCAAAAGGGGAGGCGTTTTGACTCCAAGCAGACATTCTCTTTCATGACGCTTTGAGGTTTTATTTCGTTGAGAAAAGTTCATTAGGAATGTCGCTCATGAAGCAACAACACGTTGCTATTTTAACTAAGTTAAACAGGTTTATAACCGATCTCTGCTAATGTTGAGGGGGAGTGTACATTAACTTCTGTCGGAGTTTCTTTTATTTTATTCCTCATTCTGAATCGCTTTCATTTTTGTACTGCATTTGCAATCTTGAAGAAAGTGAAATTTTTTCCGCCTTACAACCGACGTATTAATGTTGTCATGGCTGATCTTTTTAACTAAGCAATATAACTATGAGTTGCTCGCTCAGACTCTTCTCTTGAAGGTAGATAGGGTTTTTTGGATTTGCAATATGTGTCCTGTGTATGGATGCACTTATCAAGTTCTCCACAGTAATATTCTTGAAAACGCATCTCGTTTCATTGTTAACCTATGAAGCGAAAGAGCAGTTGCTGAACAGAACTTCATTAGAGACAACGAAAATCAAAATGTCCGAGAATTGCAAGTCTGACAACCATAATTTTCGTCTAGAAAACTATTGGTTGAAACGTGTGAAAAAATCGACATGTTTTCCCTTTAGCTTTTAAGGAACGTCGTGCCATTAGGAATGAAAGCATATTTCCATAATGTAGATCGTCGGTGAAAGCCATCGAGTTGCTGAAGATATTCCATGTAGTTTACAGTCAAGTTTCTGTTTAGAAATAGCCTCTCCCTCTCAGCACTTTAATCTTCGCAGATTTTAAAGAGCTTCTTTCTCTTCGTGGACTTAATTAGTTCCTAAAGATGTCCAAATTATGATCATTTTAATTATGGCTAAATCTTTATTGTACTAATCATTCATTCTCAGTAAAGTGGACGCGAAAGAGGTGAAGCCATTGGGAGTTATTTTCCTGGCCAAAGCATTCCGCCACTTGACGCAAACCAATACACGCTCTTATCAGATATGCAAAGTGGCCACTTTGCCCGGCTCGATTTTCTCACTTGCTAATGGAGTCCCTTTAATAACTGGCACTCCTCTCCTCCCCCCCCCCCCCTCTTCCCCCCTTTCGGCTTTAAAGGCTTCACAGCTCAGATTTTACCGTTACGTTTCGTCGAGACGGAATTATGGATCCGGAGATGCTAAGACGTGTTACTATATATATATGTTTTTCCCTGAGTTGAATTTCGAAAAGGTGTTTATAGTATTGTCGTCTCGCTTTTTATTTGTTGTTTTTGGGTTCTTTATTTCATGTGCCTCTCACCTTTGAAAAATAGTGATTTTTGTCTCCCTCTGTTAACTTTTATTATTTCCCTCGTATGGCTTTGCATATTATCATAGATTTTTTTTTTTATAAATATCTGCGATAGATATATTGGTAGTTTTATCTTTGTATTCTAAAATTTTCATTAAAATTTTTGATAGAGCGCTCTCTCTCTCTCTCTCTCTCTCTCTCTCTCTCTCTCTCTCTCTCTCTCTCTCTCTCTCTCTCTCTCTCTCTCTCTCTCTCTCTGTGTGTGTATAAAGTGATATCAGATTTGCCAGAAACAATCTGTGTACACAAAGAGTATTAATGCCAAACAGATGACTTCATTTTGATACCCTGGGCATTACAATGCCCGTGATGTTATGGGCCGTATTCCATAGTTTATTATGATTGCCCGTCGTTATTTTATTGTGCTGCTTGTTTTTTTTTTTTTTTTTTTTTTTTCACCTTTTGGTGAAGCGAATGACGCCCACCCTCTCTCTCTCTCTCTCTCTCTCTCTCTCTCTCTCTCTCTCTCTCTCTCTCTCTCTCTGAGTGGCATTTTCCGTAATCCTTTTGACCTCGATTTTTATAAAAGGTAACAAGAATAGAGACGATTCTCCTCCTAAGTCGTGTTTCTTTATAAAGCTTCGTACAAGTAGATTATTTTGCAACGTATGTGACGATATTTTAGGTTCATTCTGGAAGGGATTTTCTTTCATGTATGAAGATGTTTATGGTCAATGCTTTTGTGAAGCTTGATGACACATAAGCAGTGTTTTTCTTCATACTGATACCTATAGAATTATTCATTGAAGAAGAACATTTTGGAAAAATGGCGTATGAGATACTGCTCAATGCAAGTTTTTTTTCTTTATAGTCAAGTTACGATATTCTTTTACTTTTTAGTTTTTCGGTTAATGAATAAGTGTTTTTATTATCATTAGAAATGCACCATTTTTTATGTAAATCGGTTTGCCTGACAGATTTCAAAATAATGTTATATACCAAATTATGATTTATATATTTCATTCAAATCTTATCAGCGTTGAATTTATTTTTAGGCACATTATCATGACCCCTCCCCCCCCCTCCCCATGTACTTGCGGCATAGTAAGTTGAAGTCTTATTTCGAATTATTTGCATGGGCTAATAAGCGCCTCGGTGGCATGGTCGGTATGGTGTTGGCGTGCCACCTCATTGGCCACGAGTTCGATTCTTGGGCCTTCCATTGAGGAGTGAGAGATGTGTATTTCTTGCGATAGAAATTCACTCTCGACGTAGTTCGGAAGTTATGTAAAGCCGTTGGTCCAGTTGCTGAATAACCACTGGTTCCATGCAACGTGAAAACACCAAACAAACAAACAAACAAACATGAGCTAATAATTTCGTACAAACATAGTTTATTTTGTCTTTTATTACAATAGCTTACAGTGGATGTATTTTCGTAGGTGATTTATATTTCATCAGTCGGGAAAAAAAAGGCTTTTTTTGTAACTTGTTACCGTATAATTCTTGAATGACTTCTTTCCGCGTAGACTATGAGTATATGAATACTCTCTCTGTCCAGTCCTCTGCCCCTCCTATATATCCTTTTATCAAGTCACTTTGCTTTTCCCGCAGCATCTTTCCCTCATCTGCGATCATATGTCAGCCGCTGACACCCGTTGTTTTCTCCCTCTCTGCTGCCACTGTGTCTTCATTTCCTGCTTATCAGACAACCTGAATTTGACGTCTCTCTCTCTCTCTCTCTCTCTCTCTCTCTCTCTCTCTCTCTCTCTACGGGTTTTTAAAACTTTGCCCTTGAGACAAAGTTTCCGTAATGTTATGGGAGCAGAAAGTTAGATTTCCCCTGCGGAGACGGCAGGGAGCTAGCCTTCGGGGGGAGAGGGAGGGGCGCTCTGTAGAGATTCCAGTTGAAAATGTCAGAAGGAAGGATTTTCGTTTGGTGAATTATATATAAAAGGGTATGTTAGAGTCTTAGTTCCTCGACCCCCTCAGGGTATCATTGGTTTCGGATAAGGGCGGTGGTAGGGATTTTACCTGGTTGTGCCTTTTTTTTTTTTTTTTTTTTTTTTTTTTTTTTTTTTTTTTTTTTTTTTTTTTTTTTTTTTTTTTTTTTTTTTTTTTTTTTTTTTTTTTTTTTTTTTTTACCGTCGTACACTTTCGTCCAAGTATTTTCAATAGTGGCAATTAGTCGTAAATTACAATTGGAAGGAGTCGGTAGAGGTGCCTTATTGTATGTAATGATTGTAGATACTGAAAAACAAAAAAATATTTCCCACGATGCGGACGAGGTAGAGTTATATTGTTGTTTAAATTATATAAAAAAAAGAAATTTAATTGCCAGTCTGTCTGTCAGTACTGATAGGTAGTTTGTAGTTATTATTTAGTATTACTTCTGACAATAAAGTTTTTTTGAGCATTATTGCTGTATGTGTCTAGTAGTCTAATCTAATTCGTAAGATGTCTTCTAGTTTCTCAGATAATGATGTTAATTAATCTTAAAAAATCCCGATAGTAGGACGAGTCTTCAAATGGAGAAACAAATCCACAGTCATGTAAATGTGCATATATTTATATTTAAAACTTTAAGGATAGCTTTCGGGAATCTGTTCGGTTCCCCTCCCTTATCAGATTGATAAGGGGAACTGAACAGATTCCCGAAAACTTTAATGATAGCTTTCGGGAATCTGTTCGGTTCCCCTCCCTTATCAGATTGATAAGGGGAACTGAACAGATTCCCGAAAACTTTAATGATAGCTTTCGGGAATCTGTTCGGTTCCCCTCCCTTATCAGATTGATAAGGGGAAACGAACAGATTCCCGAAATCTATAATTAAAGTTTTAAATTTATATATATTTACATTTACATAACTATGGCTTTGTTTCTCCAATGATGTTAATGCTAGCCGCTTCGGAACTTCAGTAACACAATTTGTCTTATTTCTAAAATGTCGCCTATAGATAAATTCGCTATCTTTTGACTGTCGGGGCTATCATGTCGTCTGTTGGCTCTGTTCCATTCGTTTTTCGGCTCGATCGTGGCTCTTGGTCCAGCAAAACGTCAACGTCCTGATTCTTTTAAGGTGCCATGGTGCCACATTGTTGCTCAGAAGTTTAAGAAAGGCTACAAAGGCATCTAGAGAGGCCATGCTCCCGTACAGGACTTGTACTTCTTTATTTGGCGCTGCGTATCTATTTTTATCCAGTTATATCCATGCATTTATCTGTATGAATTTTTAAAAACTTTATATTAAGAAATATGAAGCCACAGATATCGCTTAATATACAATTCCTTATACCTATGGAATAATTTACATCCAAAGGGTATGATAATTGATATTAAGTACTTCGTCTCCGACAGGATCCGAACCGGCGTCGTCTGGGCAAGAAACAACGGTAGACAGTGACTTTGACCACTCCGCCTTCAATTTTCCATTATTTTCATCTGTTTTCAGTCGTCTGCCTTCTTTTCAGTTACTTTTCTACATCATAATGTACGCATTCGTATGCCGAGGAATAGCAAGAACAGAAATAACAGTGATAATACTGATATCAAAATATAAAAAAAGTCATGAAACTTGTAGAAGAAAGTCTTTTTGAGGTAGGAGCGATATCTAAAACTTGGGGATAATCATTGTTATCTTGGAACAGAGTCTATTTATCCATTTTCTCTGCAGACTTTCCCTATTTACAAATGTTGTCAGCGGACAGAATTGAAGCCGGTAGGATGTTTAGAATAGGGATCTCCAAGACATTTCCTTTGTACTGAGTCTTTGTTAGCCGGCTACATCATATTTCGTCTTTCTTTCAACGATGCGTCATCGGGCTACCATTGTTGCCTTCATTGACTGACAGGTAAAGCATACCGTGGCATTACATCTACAACTAGACCGTGGAAGTCTCTTGTAGTAGTTTATGTAGGTGTAGGTTATGTAGTAGATGCCAGCCTGTAGGTTTAATGGCACTAAGAACTTGTTGTTGAATGGAAGTATGGCATTTATTCCTTGTAAAAGGAATGTTCTGGGCGAGATGAATGGATTTTTTCAAATCTTTCGAGTTGCATGGGTGGGAAGTGACATGGCTAATGAGAGAGAGAGAGAGAGAGAGAGAGAGAGAAAGAGAGAGAGAGTTTTGCATTCCCTTCTTGTCCTCCCTCTTGAACAATGAACACCCTACGAGTTGAAGTAGGGGAATAAAGCGCTGTTGCACTGGTTATGAGAATCCATTACGTCAAGACCGGTATATTGTTGCCTCCATGCAAACCTTACCTAGGGCGTAGCATCCAGTGCACGCAGTCTCCGTCTCTGTCGCCTGTATCCTATCCCTCCTCCTCCTCCTCCTCCTCCTTTCTTCTTTTTTTCCTTTTAGCAAAAGCAACACATATCGTATTGCCTTATTCCCACCCCTTTTTTTTTCAGCAAAACTAACTCATGATGTTATTCATTTTTTTTCCACGTAAACAGTAGTTGTTCAACGCTTGTTAGAGAATTTAAAGAACTTCAACATTTTGGAAGCATATTCTGTGAGATCGATCATTGGAAAATGCCCTTTGTGTGCCCTCTAAAAAAAATACTTTTATTGATATAAGCACTTATGATATGGGTAAGGTGGTGTATATGTAACAGACAGATAGCGAAACGAAGCATTTCACGGCCTGCCTGAAATTTAGTAGAACTTAGCACCTACGGGGATCAAATGTCCCTAAGTGCATTTCGCTATCCGCCTGATATTTCAGGCAGTTCGCGAAATGCCCGGTTTCTGTATATGCTCATAACACAAACACACACAAGGCTTTGTAGTGACAAGCGTATCCAATAAAGAGCAAAGAATTCGAGAAGTTAAGAGGGGATTGTGGCTATTGCAGTTTCATATGTAACTGGTAAAAATGACCGGTAGATTCTACATATATATTATATAATATGCATTTTTATGTTTATATTTGTATATATAAGATATATATATATATATATATATATATATATATATATATATATATATATATAGAGTGCATGATTTTCATGTTTATTTAGTCAGATAAAATTATTTAAAGGCAATCACGTCATAACATCATTAATGACGTTTACCCAATGTAATGTATGCAAGCAAACCACATAAAGAGCCTCGACTGTAGGAATTTGAAAGCTGCAGCTTCCACTAAGTAAACAAAGCAGATACTATTGAACAAGGGAAGCAGACGCCAAAACTATCGCGCTGCAGTGATCCCGCAAAAGAGGATTATATGCAAATTCTATTCATCTTTATACCCATTCGTCGCATCGAAGGTATTGTTTATTTGTCTTTTTTTCTTTTGCTACGTTTATGGAATGCCATGAGAAGTATTGGAATTTTTTATGTTTCACTACTACTAATGCTATTGCTAATAATAATCATAATAACAATAATAATTTTATTATTATTATTATTATTATTATTAATACTTTTATTACTATTACTGCTGTTGCTGTGTTTTGTAATAATAATAATAATAATAATAATAATAATAATAATAATAATAATTATTATTTTATTATTATTATTATTATTATTATTATTATTATTATATTATTATTATATTATTATTATTTCGGAAGTAGACCCTCTCGTAGGCACGATATAAGAAGATGGACTCGCCACTGGAATTCCACCTGCAAATATTTAAATGACCTACGGGCTGCTCTTGAGCAAGAGCCCGTGCTGGCATAAAGCCAGCTTAATCTTAAACAACAACAACAACCACTGGAATTCAGTCCCTCAGCAGTTATCGCTTGATAATGTCCTATGGATCAGGAGGACACGTCGCGTTGGAGAGAGAGAGAGAGAGAGAGAGAGAGAGAGAGAGAGAGTTGTGTAAGCAATAATAAATCAAATGACTCAACCGAATTTTACCATGCCCTTAGGTGCGTTGCTCGCCAGTCTAAGCAACAACGAGAAAGCCGTCATCAGAAAGATAGAGAAGACTCTTTACAAGATTAATAGTGCTGAAGCAGCAGTCATTATTATTATTATTATTATTATTATTATTATTATTATTATTATTATTATTATTATTAAACACAGCAGCGGCAGTATTAGTCATATAATCAGAAGGAAATATAACTTAATTTGTTTAAGCGGATTAATGATAATGTACAGATTTAATTATTTCTCAGTTAATATCATATAAGAGACGCGTACTCATTTAGGTTTGTGAGTGATGCATTGTGTTTAAATATTATTTAGGTGAAGTGGTTGTATTTAGATATTTTTTTTTATTATTGTTGCTCCCTTTTGTGTAATAATTGTACGTAAAATATCTGATGGTAATTCAATACCATTTTAGACATTATTAGATTTGATATATTCAGTACAATATTGTGAATGTCATAATTACTCTTACCTTGACGTAAAATATCCGTTGTTGATTCAGTTCCATTTTAGACATTATTAAATTCGATATATTCTGTCAAATATTGTGAATATCATAATTACTCTTATCTTGACGCTCCTAAGCTACTTTGATGACCACTTTTTAAATCGGAAGTGATCAGATATATGTGAATGACATCCCAACATATTGTCGGCAGGGCTTTTAGAAAACCCGTGGATGCCATCAAAATCAAGTTTGCAGTTTCCGCCTGTTGATTTTTCTTCCTTTTTTCTTTTATGCACACGAGTGGTGCGCTGGGGAAACATTTGAAATAACACCATGTACAGCTATGTATTTTTAAGTTGAAAACGCAGAGCAACTGTTAAATTCAAGTACAGGGTCAGGCAAAATGATCTGACACATTTGTAGGTTAAATAAAAGGCAAATAAAGTAAATAAACAAAAAAGTGTTTCTATTTTCGAAAAGTACATATAATGCCATTTTTTTTCATATAATGCCATTTTGTTTTGTTACTTTATAATGCCATTGTTTTCGTTTCTTCTAATTGGACTGGTTGAGCATCGCGCTTTCATTGTGGAAACGTTTATCAGAACAAACGAATCTGTAACTGCAACACAAAGAGCGTTCCGTTTGCACTTCAATCTTGGTAGACATGATCCCGTACCAGCTCGAAACACGATCTTGTTATGGGTTACCAACTTCAGAGCTATTCGATCTGCATTGAAACGAAAATCAACCGGCCGACCTCGCACCGCCAGAACTCCAGAAAATGTGGCAGCGGTAAGAGCTTCAGTTCAACAGTCTCCACTCCGTTCCACATTTAAACGCGCCCAGGCTCTTAGACTTTCCGAAAGAAGTTTGCGAAGAATTCTTCACAATGATCTTCAAATGCTTCCATACAAAATGATGTTGGCACAAGAACTCAGCGAAAGAGACACTGAAATTCGCAGAGCATTCCACATGAAATGACCCGCCGAGTTATAGACAACTTTCGTGAACGCCTTCGACAGTGTGTGGACAATAATGGATCCCTTTTGACTAATTTAATTTTTAAAACATAATGAAACAAAATGGCATTATATGTACTTTTCAAAAATAAAAACACATTTTTGTTTCTTTACATCATTTGCATTTTATTAATCCTACAAATGTGTCAGATCATTTTGCCTGACCCTATACTATCGAATGAATTCAGTATTTTATTATATAAACCAACAAGATTATCTGAGATGATTCTTAGATAATTGTCTGTACAATAAAAAGCAAGCCATCTAGCATCTATTATTTCCTTATTCTCGCGGCTGTGATATTTCCTGCATGATTAACGTACCAGATATAAAGACAGTCGTGAATTTTCTGATGAATATTTTGTTTTAAAACATATGATTAAAAATCGCCAACCCATCATTGTATATCGCTTCTATTTCCACTTATTCACTTGTCACTTGGCACAAACAAGTCAAATTCATCTTCTTTAGAGTATATTTCATGAACAAAAAAGATTAATTTGTTTTAAATAATTCCAATAAAATAAGTAACCAAAGAAAATTTTTTTTTAGTGCGAATGATCGTCAGTCCTTTAAGTGTATTTTTGGTCTCATCTGATGATAAAAAACCGCAGCTGTAGCATATTACTGGATTCATTGAACTCGGAAATGTGGGATTAAATCGCGAAATACTTTTCGCATCTCCTAGCTTCTGTACCCTGTTGCTGTAAAATGCGCATACGTACGTACGTACATACATACGTAACTAGATTCATTTAGATAAATGTGCTCATACTAGAGCCTCAGTCTATTTTATTCTCCCGCTTCGAAGATGTGCGTGTCGGTTATATCAGCCATGATGAACATTTTGTTAATCAGTTTTGCGAAATGAGGAAAACACGCCTGTCGGTGTTCCATAATCCCTCATCATTGCAGCTGCAGAATCCTGTCATATTTGAAGCGAGATTTCGGCGTGAATTGACATATTTACCCAGCTTGGCCGGTGCACACGCCCACCTAGCACTCCACTGGTAAATTTGTGGGTGTCTGTTTGCTAACGACAGTGCGACTGACGCAGGATCTCATTTCCGGGATTGGACTCGATTGGCAGTGTGCGTTCGTCTTGAAACTGCATTGTTTGTAGAATCAGGTGGTCAGGTGAAGTTGATCACGTATCTTAAACCGTTTTTTTCATCTGACTCATTCCGTTTATGCGGTCATGTAATAGTCTGAGCCATTCCATTCATAGTATTTTTTCCTTCTTATCTATTTCATTCATACAGTTTTTTTTTTCGTCTGACCCATTCCATTTATAGTCTTTTTTTATGTGATCCAGTCGGTCTTTTTTTTTTTTTTTTATCATAGTCATTCCATTTTTAGTCCTTTTTTCACTTGAGTCATTCCTTTTATACGATATTTTTTAAATCTGCGCCTTTCCATTTAGACAGTCTTCTGTTCTGTGCGTTTTATTATCTCTGGATTCTGTCTTGAAGCGGGAGTGATTTACGTCGGTCGAAATGGCATGTTGGGAATTGCAGTTCTTTATTGACGTTGAGCCCCGCCTTCCGTAGGGGGGGTTAGTGCCGTCAGTGCACCTCATGCAATACACTGTAGGCATTACTTAAGGTTTTTTGCAGCGTCCCTTCCGCCCCTAGATGCAACCCCATTCATTCCTTTTGCTGTACCTCCTCCATTCATATGCCCTTTCTTTCATCTTGATATCCACCCTCTCTTAATAATTATTTCATAGAGCATCTGTGAGGTTTTCCTTCTGTTACAGCTTTCAAATCTTTCTACTCTCTATTTCCCTTTAAGCGCTGAAAGACCTCATAGGGCCCAACGCTTGGTCTTTGGCCTAAATTCTGTATTCTGTTCAGTATTTTAGTCTTACTAAATTGACTAAATCATCTCTCAGGTTTCGATTATATTATATTCTCCGTCTTGGCTCCTGAAACATTATGTCCTTTTCATCATCGTCTGTGTGACTGTTTTGCACATTCACGTGTGAAGATCGGTGTGCTTTGAAAAAAAAAAAAAAAAAAAAAAAAAAAAACCACGAGGCTGGGTTATGAATACTTACTGAACTTGTTTAGGCCGTTACCCTCCGCCCTGTAGACCTGAATTTCCCTTTAGGTGGGACGGGAGTTAGTGCCGTCAGTGCACTTCATTATAAAAGGCATTTTAAAAGGTTGTTGACTGCTTCCCCTCGATTCCCAGGTCCGCTCACTCTTGAACCTTCTACTTTTACACCTCCATTCCCAATTCCTATCTTCTTTACTTTTACCTCCATTCCCAATTCCTATCTTCTTTACTTTTACCTCCATTCTCAATTCCTATCTTCTTTACTTTTACCTCCATTCCCAATTCCTATCTTCTGCATTGTTGTCCAACCGCACCAACTTCCCCTCACCGTCTCAAGTGCTGAATGGCTGAGAGTGACCCAAATGCTTGGCTTTATAGCCAAATTTGACAAATGACTCAATCAGTCTAGAGCTGTATTTGTATCGACAGCTTTCTGCGCTCCTCGGCCATCTGTGGTATTCTTGTTCCAGTTGGAATTTCGTTTCACCCTATGACAAGACTTCTTATACGCATCACATTAGTTCCCTTCAGTAGCAGTATAATATATATATATATATATATATATATATATATGTATATATATATATATATATATATATATTCCGTAGAAAAGTTCAATACTTATTAAAAGTTAAAAGTTACTAAAGCTTGAACTGTACAAGGAAACGCCTACAGACGAAGTCAGTAAAAAGTAATTTAGAATTCACTTAACCCTGTGATGGAGACTATTAATTAAGAGTTTTGTCGTTCATTGCAGAGCGTAAAGGTGCAATGATTATTTTATGTAATTTGTGTTTGCTATTTTAGTGTAAGAATCCTGTTATGTTTGATGTATTTCATAAGGGCGAAAGTCGTACGCCCCCAAG
Source organism: Macrobrachium nipponense (assembly GCF_015104395.2). Taxonomy (NCBI): domain Eukaryota; kingdom Metazoa; phylum Arthropoda; class Malacostraca; order Decapoda; family Palaemonidae; genus Macrobrachium; species Macrobrachium nipponense. The sequence goes on from NC_061106.1 coordinate 32,605,959, forward strand.
CTTCCTAGTGTCTTCTACCCTGGAAAACAGTGAGATTCCAGCATCCTGTTTTCATATCTTGTAGCTTAGTGGTAGAATACTTATACCCTTCTAGCAAACCTGGTTTTTAATGTTATTTGCGCCAGCTGGGTTCAGAGAAATAGAGTATGGATCAACTAAATTGCCTGCGTGTATACGGCTTTACAGAAATGGTGAAAGACTTAAGTTATTCGTGTTAAGTTTCTTCTTACTTTCAAACCGACCTCTTGCTGCCACCCCTCTCATTCTTATGACTGTTCCTCCGTTCATAATCTCTTTTCTTTCTTCTTACTCTCCACCCTCTCCTAACAAGAATGCTTGGTTCGCTCTGCAACTACGCGAGGTTTTCCTCCAGTTACCCCTTTCAAACGTTTTTCATGCTTATTTCAGTTTTAGTTTTGAATGACCTCAGATGTCCCAGTGCTTGGCCTTTGCCCTAAATTCGATATTCTGTTCTACTCTATTCATGCTTTCAAAACACGATAATAAAACACATTTAGCGTTGGGCATTTTTTGTAAAAGTTTCTAAAGGCGTCCTCATTTTATCAAATGACCCATTTTCCCAGTGAACCCATTTCAACGGCATTGGTTGTCGGGCGAATGCGCTGAGATCTTGGTGGGCAGGTGGGGGTGCTGGAAGGGGAGGGTAGGGTGGGCGGTCTGTGCCCCTACCAACTGACAATTTCCTGCCCACCACCTCTCTCGCCACCTCCGTCTCATGGAGTCCCAAATCGATAGCCCGATATTCCTTTGATACCGGAGCGCAAGGGAAGAAAAAAAAAAGAAAAAAACACCCAAAAGCGATAACCTAGAGGGCAACCCACTGCTCCCTTCCCATTGCTCGGGTTCCTGGTGCCTTCTTAAGTCTCCGCCAGGACTCTTCATCGCTGCGACCCGAAGTGCGCAAGATAGTGAGGTTTATGAAATATTGTATACGACTGTTACGCTCAGGGAGTCTCTCTCCTCCCTCTCCTGAACAACAACCTAGCCCAGTTACTCAGCGTTTAAATCAAGGAGTCTCTCTCTCTCTCTCTCTCTATCTCTCTCTCTCTCTCTCTCTCTCTCTCTCTCGCTTGTACAGTCTCATAGCACATTCAGAGTTTAAATCAGGAAGTCTCTGTCTCTGTCTCTCTCTCTCTCGAAGTCACATTGCACACTCAAAATTTAAATCAGGGCGTCTCTCTCTCTCTCTCTCTCTCTCTCTCTCTCTCTCTCTTTAACAATCACATAGAACAATCACATAGCACACTCGAAAATTTAAGGCAGGGCGTCTCTCTCTCTCTCTCTCTCTCTCTCTCTCTCTCTCTCTCTCTCTCTCAGTCACATAGCACACCCAAAATTTAAATCAGGGAGTCTCTCTCTCTCTCTCTCTCTCTCTCTCTCTCTCTCTCTCTCAGTCACATAGACACACCCAAAATTTAAATCAGGGAGTCTCTCTCTCTCTCTCTCTCTCTCTCTCTCTCTCTCTCTCTCTCTCTCTCTTGAACAGCCACATAGCACCCTCAAAATTTGAATCAGGAAGTCTCTCTCTCTCTCTCTCTCCTCTCTCTCTCTCTCTCTCTCTCTCTCTCTCTCTCGCTTGAACAACCACATAGCACCCTCAAAATTTGAATCAGGAAGTCTCTCTCTCTCTCTCTCTCTCTCTCTCTCTCTCTCTCTCTCTCTCTCTCTCCACAACCACATAGCACAATTATTCAGTGTTTAAGTCGGTAGTCTACGGAATGATTTTTTAGATTCACATAACTTTACGTCCGCCATCAAGATGTGAAGTTCTCCTCCCAGTTTTTTTCTGAATCCTCTGGTTAGAACCCCCTTGCGTCGCCCTTTTTTTTTTATATATAGCTCTTTGAATGTTCTAATTAGCGTTCTTATTTTAGTAAAAGGGAAAAGCAAGGCGTGGTTTAATATTCGTTTGCGAGCAGTGAAACCAAACAGTCCTGTTAATGAATTTATTGGCCGTAATTTTGCCTTTCAAAATCAAAGGGGATAGAATGTATTTTGGCTGAATATTACGTAAATTGCCTCCTTCAACTTTGCCAACTGATACAGGCCGACCAACACCGATAAGAAATGTTATTCTGCCGGCAGCTGAAGTGATAATGGGCATGACAGGAAGGGTGAAAGACCCTTAGTTTAAACAAAAGGGGATAAGGAATGCAAAACAAAAAGAATTATAGACGATCCCGAAAACAATCCAGTTATAAGATGTCCGGGCAAACGCCCCTCTTGGGATGTTCGTGAGCTCAGCACAGAAGCATAATGCTTCCTGAGATTTTAAACTGATGGCTTTGCAGGAGTTTGCATGCATAACAGCAAGCGTAATTGACAGAGAGAGAGAGAGAGAGAGAGAGACGAGAGAGAGAGAGAGAGAGAGAGAGAGAGAGAGAGAGAGAGAGAGAGAGGGTAGTCCTTGGATGTGGATTAGATAGGTTGCTATATCTGAATAGTTTCTTATTTTGAATATGCCAGACTTTATCCCCTGTTTTGTCAGGAGCGATGTATTATAAACAGCAGTCAGTTGTTTTAAGAGCTTTTCTAAAGGGAATGCGAAGAATCCCCATTATTTTCAGTTTTCCCTCGGTGAATGAGAAGTATCTCGTTATTTTAAGAGTCGTGAATGAGAAGTATCTCCGTTATTTTAAGAGCCTTTCTTTCAGTGAATGCGAAGAGGGGTCGTTATTTTCAGAGCTTTTCTTTAGGGAATGCGAAGAGTGGTCGTTATTTTCAGAGCTTTTCTTCGGGGAATGCGAAGAGTGGTCGTTATTTTCAGAGCTTTTCTTCAGGGAATGCGAAGAATCCCCATTATTTTCAGTGTTACTTCAGTGAATGTGAAGAATTTCCGTTATTTTCAGAGGTTCTCCTCAGTGAATGTGAAGAATCTTCGTTATTTTCAGAGGTTGGCTTCAATGAATGGGTATAATCTCCGTTATTTTCAGAGCCTTTCTTCAATGAATGTGAAGAGTCTTCGTGTTTTCAGTTTTCTGTGGTGTTGTTACATACTTATTCTCATTCTTTGTCATTACCTGCTGGTTAAGTTGCAACCTCTCCACTTGACCACGGACAGGTAGTTAATGACTCGGGTCGAATGAGGAGTGCACCGTATGAATGTTAAATTAGAATTTCCTCTTTAAATCCCCCCGTAGCAGCAATCCTTGTATAACGTCAATACAGAAATTTATTCCTTAGCATTTAGTTAGGGTGGGGAGTAGCAAAGTTGGAAATTTTAGTAGAAAGGGTAATTTTAGGGGCCAAGAAAAGGTAATACAGACGAGAGCGAAAATGAACCAGTAATCAAACGCAGGTGACTTTCAGGTCACCGATCTAGGAAGTGCTGGTGAATTATGAAATGTATATGCGCTGTATCGTGCTCGTATCACATGTAACCTTTTGTTTCCAAGAGCTGTTGAAAAGAGGTATGTTTGAAGTGATAATCTCTGTGGAGGGGAGATCGTGGATGTCCATTACAGGACAGTGTTGCTGTGGGAGGCTTAAAGAGCGATAGTCTATAGGGAGTTCATATGAACTTTGTCGATGGAGTTTTAAAGTTCGGATAGCAAGTATCAAATAGAAAAAAATATTGATAATTTTGCCCTAAGTCTTAATTGCATTTTCTGACGCAAAGTCAACAGATACGTTCTTCCCAAGGGTTGTCCAAGGGTTGTAACGACTCTTGTTATGAGATTAATTGGGTACAGAGCAAGGTAAAGTCTACTTAATTGAAAATTAAACGCGTTTGTGTTAATAAATTTTATGTGCATTCACACTGTAGATTGTAAATGTAACTGTTGATGTAGAAAATTAGATTTTATATTGTTATTTTCAGTAAAGTGTACTTGAGTTTGTCGTGTCAGAATCGTAGTTAGTGTAACTGAAACAATTTTGTTTTCATTTGGGCTTTATGGAAAACCGTTCAATTTTTGTATTATGATTTTATATCCTATTATAATGTTCATAGAAAAAGCATAGAGAATTGTTTACTTTGCGTATCTAAATGGGTATTCGGCGAAGTTGCTGGTTGGCTGAACACATTATAAATCCTCTTTGCATTGCATCGCTTACTTCCTTGGTGTGTTCTGTCAATGAATATTTGGGGAAGAGAAAGGCGTTTTGCCGATGGTTGTCTGGGAATATTTGACAGGAGAGAAAAGGTTTTGACTGATATCTATCTGGGAATTTTTGACGGAAGAGAAAGGTTTTTGACAGATATTTGCCTAGGAATATTTGACGAAAACGAAAGGTTTTTGACAGATGCTTGTCTGGGAATATTTGACAGAAGAGAAAAGGTTTTGGCAGATATTTATCTAAGAGTATTTGACGGAAGAGGAAGGTTTTTGGCAGATAATTAAATGGGAGTATTTGACGGAGGAATAGGTTTTTGACAAATATTTGTCTAGGACTATCTGACGCACGAGAAAATACTTCGGTAAGAATTAAGATTTTTATGAGTTTGAACTGTAAATAAAGAAATTGGTATATATTCTCTTGTTAAATTTTTTTTTTTTTTCCGAAAATAATAATTGAGCTAAGTTAAAGGGTTTTATTTATCTTAAATTGTAGAGAAAAAAATTAGATGTATATGTATGTTGTAATTTGACGTTTGATTTTGATTTTATGAAGACTAAGTATTTGGAAGTCATTCGAGTTTCCTTGTAGTTAGTAAGAGAGAGAATAACTAGAGTTAGATGTGAATTGTTATGTAATTGCTTTGCCTTTGTTTTTGAGGAGTGGTTAATATTGGACAAGAGAGGAAAGAAAAAAATGCATTTTGCAAATTTTACAAACATTTGCTATTTTATCTATGTGAGTGCTGGACCGTATATCCAGAAAATGGATCTCTGTGGTCTTCAGGGCATGTAATTATAGGCTGAAAAAGAAGTTCATAATATCATGATTGTTACATAGCAAAGGTACGAGACTCCAGAATTGACTTACTTAACGGCAGTGACGTTGGATGACTTAAACTTAAGTGCAGGGATCTTCCCCCTGGACTGATCCTTAATATGCGACGTCATTTTGATGGACCATAAATCAGTCAAATTATACTTAAACCCATCCCTATAGGTTATAACAGCAAAGCGAAGTGAAAATTTTCTTAAGCAAGAGGGATAGTCTTATCAATGACAGGTTTCCACTTAAAATCATGTACTGATTTACGGGTAGAGAAACCAGTTGATTTTAGTTGATAACTTGGCGTGATTCCCTGAGAGGAGGGAAATCTAAACTTCGGCGTAGGGGAGCGTCACTCCCGTTAGTCTCCCTTCGCCGGTGATGCATTAAGATGGAGGAAGAGGAGGCCTAATCGGCTCTTCTGTTATGGAACGAGAGGTAGTGAGGAAGGAGTGGCTGTATCTTCTACCCTCCTTCCTTCTCGACCACAAATGATGGAAAATATGGCTTCTTCTCCTCCTCCTGGAAGTATTCACCCTGGAAGTACTCATCCTGGAAGTACTCCTCTTGGAAGTATTCCTCCTGGAAGTGTTTCTCCTGGAAGGTCTCCTCCTGGAAGTACTCCTCTTGGAAGTATTGCCCCTGGAAGTACTCCTCATGGAAGTACTCTTCCTGGATGGACTTCTTCTGGAAGTATTCTTCCTGGAA
>NC_061106.1:32614071-32641571 GCF_015104395.2 Macrobrachium nipponense
CTGTCAGTAAGAAACGAACTTATCGGCACTTCTTTGTGATTTATTATACTCTCTCTCTCTCTCTCTCTCTCTCTCTCTCTCTCTCTCTCTCTCTCTCTCTCTCTCTCTGTCATAATGCCATTTAATACCTGTTTACTCTGAGGACGTAAAACTTGATTTCACATTAACTTTCCCGTCCCATTTTCCCCGAGCTAAGGACCAAGTGATATCATCCTATTATTCTTCCATACAGGGACGGGAACACTTCCAGCACTTAATGTTGACATAACTCTCAGGACCCGGCTGTCTGCGAGAATGTTTTCTCAGTCTTGAAATAATGGGGAGAAAGAAATGGAATAAGTTTTCACTGTATCTAGTTCAATCTGGGGATGACGTAATCGGTAGATTTTTCCGGTATGGTGCTAAACCAGAAAGGGGTTGTAGTCCTTCTGTCTCACCGGAAACAAATGAGAGTTCTGGATTGGGGAATATTTTTAGTTCTGTATTAGACTTAATTGATAATTATAGAATAATAGAATTTCGGCCAATTGCCATGCGTTGGGACCTATGAGGTCATTCAGTGCTGAAACGGAAGTTGAGAGAAAAAAGGTCTGAAGGTGTAACAGGAGGAAAACCTCACAGTTGCTCTATGTATATGATTATTAGGAGAGGGTGGAAAGCAAGATGGAAGAAAGAGAATATGAACGGAGGTAGAGTAAAAGGAATGAAAGGATGTTGCAGCTAGGGGCCGAAGGAACGTTGCAAAGAACCTAAAGTATTGCCTACAGTGCACCTTGTGAGATGCACTGTCGGCACTAACTAATAATGGAATATTTGACAAAATTAAGGACTATTCGTCAACGTACGTGAGCTGGAAAAGTCGTTGAAAATTGGTATAAAGGTAGTTAATTGTAGGTAGACGAGTGAGGGGGATGGGGGAACCCCCTACTCATCTACTGTAAGCCAACCCTCTTTTCTTTTGCTACATTGGTTAGAATAAAATATTAAGAAAAATTCGTAGCAAGGTATATGGCTTAGAATTTTACGATTATATAATATTTCACAAACTATTCAGTGCAGGTTATATGTTTTAGAATTTTAGAGTGATAAAATACTTTAAAAATATTCTATGCAAGATATGTGTTAGAATTTTAGGATGATATTTACAAGATATTCAGCGCAAGATACGTTTTCGAGTTGTATGATGATAAAATATTTACAAAATATTCAGTGCAAGATATGTTTTAGAATTTTATGATAATATAATACTTCTAAAATATTCAGTGCAGGGTACATGTTCTAGAATGTTAGAGTGATACAATATTCGCAAAATATTTAGTGCAAGGTTATCCTCTGGATATATCCAACTGGTAGGTTTTGTGTGAAATTCTGTACACGATTGTCTTCATTGTTTGTTTAGCGCGCTGTCAGGCGTAGAATCAGTGGAAATAACTCCCTCTTCATTCCCTGCTGAATCGAGTGATGCAAACCTTGAAAGCAGGCGATTGGTAACGTGGCATGAAAATGGCAGGTGAAATGCCATTAACTACGAAATCAAATATTAAACTGTGACGACCCGAGAGCCACGAGCATTGTTGTAGTTACTGCGCGATTTGGAGCTGGAGGGAGATAATTTGAAGATTACCGAAGTCACGGATTGGATGGCGTTTTCAATGAATTGTTGAAGACCTCAGTAGTGGCTTCTTGCGCCCTCATCTGGCATCAGATAGCATTATTTTTACTTTTTTTATTCAATGAGTAATCTTTGTTGTATCTGAATAGATATAGTCTTGTAAAGTACGTGTAACTGGTAATACTTCTTAATTCTCTGCCTACTTGATCGCATTACTGGCTTTATCAGTGTCTTACTAACATTTGCAATGAATGCAATTACAAAGTTTAATTATTTTTTTTTTTACAAAAATTATAATTTAATTAACAAAATTATAAAAGAAATATGGATGAAAACAAATCCTTCGGGCCAAGCTCTGTCTGGCAGAACTAATAATAATAATAATAATAATAATAATAATAATAATAATAATAATAATAATAATAATAATAATATAATCATCAATCAATCAATCAATCTCTTACGTAGCCAGAATGCGTAAAGAAATTTGCTTGAACCGTAACATTCGAAGAGAGATATACATAAGGCATCAAGAAACGCTATAAATTCTCTAAACATAATAAATATTAGCTGTCAGGTCATGGGAATTGTTGCAATCCACTGGTAAAAGTAAGAAACACAAATACTACGTATTCAGCATCCGGGATATACTATAATCTGTATCTCATAATTCTTTAGTTCTGTATTATTAATGTGGCTTTCTGTCGCATCAAATAATGATAATATAAACCGCTGTACTTGTTTAAATGCAATATGAAGTTTCGGATAATGAAAGAAGAATGAAAAATTCCGTTGACTACCGTAGTAGATGTGTAATTCGGCGTATTTATTTATTAATGTTTTTACTCTTCTTTGTTAATATCAGCTCTTAATGTACTGTTTAACCCCTTTATTTGATTTTTGACGTCAAAACTGCTTTTATTTATTTTTTGCTCATTTCTGATTTTCTTTATTTATTTTCGTGCCATCTTTTAAAAATACCGTTAGGCTAGATCGTTCGCCTCTGATCGTTTTTAATATTATTCATCTTGCTTTTAGCGTTACTGGTACATTTGTAATAATTCAGGATCACTTTGATACTCGTCGTCGGTCTTTGCTTTTTAATATTCACGAAACCTCGGTTATTTGACGGCTATATATATATAGTCCCCCTTCTATTTCAGGCCCCTTTTGCGGGCCAGACTCAAAAGGCTACACGGTACAGGGAATATCCAAACTGGGTCAACTCGAGCGTCGTTATTTTCCTTCAGTCAGAGTTATATTTGTGTGCATGCAAGATAGAGGAATGCAAAGAAGAATGCATAGGTGGGTCGAAAGTGAATATAGTTTCCCTCTGGGCTGAAATGAAATTCCTCGCGTAGCTGCATTTCGGCGCTTGTGCGAGTGATCGGGTTGATAGGTTGCTCTGCATTTCCTCTGTTCGCCCTTTTTATCCTCTTCTTCATCCTCTTCTTCTTCTTCTTCTTCTTCTTCTTCTCCCCAATATTCTGTATGTAATGAAACAAATTCCATCGTATATGGTGCCAGTTTATTGTGTAATAAGGATATTAATTGTTTCCTTTATTGAATAATTCTTTTGTATATTATTAGCGGTTATTTATGTCGAAATTTGAGGATGTTTATTTTGTAAGGAGGATATTAATTGCTTTGTTGATAGGATATTTGTTGGGTTTTTATATTTTTAAGGCGGTATTTAGGTCGAAATTTGATGATGCATTGCAAAGGAAATTGTTTCTCTATTATAGGGATTCAAGGTAAGAGGTTTATCTGAACTGGTTCTAATTAGCATAGTCATCTTGTTGACAGGTAAAACGGTTCTGGAAACCAAGAGGAAATTGGGATGACGTTTAATAGCTTGGATAAAAACGAGCTGCTGAAGATAAATGAAGTAGCTGCTATTTAGTTAGTTTATCGCATCAGTGCCATTCTACTAGCATTGTATATTCCCTTTTCAACCACTGAGAACGTGTGAACAGTCGCTGCTATCTTCAACCTTTTATTATTATTATTATTATTATTATTATTATTATTATTCAGTCAAGTGTGAATTCTTGGAACACTAGATGCAAGCTGTGAATTATGTACCTAGAAGGTATACGACTGCGGGGGGTCGCATCTAGAATGTAAATGGGCATGGGGTAGAAATGTCTTGCTTAAGTGCACCTGTTGTCATCCGGCTAAGGGGCAAAAGTGTATAGGGTCTTATATATGTATATATAATATATGTATGTATTTATATATATATATATATATATATATATATATATATATATATATATATATATATATATATTTATATATATTATGTATGTGTATATATATATATATATATATATAGAATATATATATATATATATATGGAAGACTGTTATAGGTATGGAAGTTAAAATTTTAATTATTTGTAAATGAAACCTTCGTGTTTTGAAACGTCGCAATAATTGTATTTTAAGGACCACCTGAGATGTATACTTCCTCCTACAACAGTCTTCTATTGTTCGAGTTATGAGTTACTGGGAGGCACCATATCTTAGAACGCTATATATGTGTGTGTGTGTGTGTGTGTGTGTCTGTACTGAAAACATTTTGCTTATACTTCCGTTACCAGACGACCGAGGAATGCGAAAACTTTTCCCCCGTTGTCATTTTATTTCTTTGTCTTTAATGCAGTAATGAGGCTTATAAACCAATGATGGGAACGATAAACAGAGTCGCCCGGAACGCAGTATTTGTGCGCCAACCGACAACATTGGATTTTGGCTCGGAGGCAGCGCAAATAATTGCGTATTAGCTTTGCGTTCAGCGGTCTGAAAACAACTAACGCAGTTAGTTGTTTGAGTGGTTAATGTGCGCTCCTGCAGCTTCGTTGCTTGTTACGCGAAACCGATAATGTGCCTGCGCTTTTATAGATGGTACAGAAGGAAGTGAAACCTGTAATGTGCGTACGCTTTTAAACATGGTACAGAGTGAAGTGTCTGTTACAGGCGCTTGTATGTAATGCAGGAAACTGCAAGATAATGCAGTGCAAATGTACAGTTACGTTTATCTTAGTTTAACCAGACCGCTGAGCTGATCAACATCTCTCCTAGGGCTGGACCGAAGGATTAGATATTTATACGTGGCTAGGAACCAACTAGTTATCCAGCAATGGTACCTACAGCTTATTGTGGGAGCCGAACCACATTATATCGAGAAATTAATTTCTAAATTGCCAGAAACGAATTCCTTTGATTCCACGTTGGCAGAGCGGGGAATCGATCTCGGGACTATCGAATCGGTAGGCGAGCACGGAAACCACTCGTCCAACGAGGAACTGCAAATGTACAGAAAAGTTGTTTTTTTAATACGATAATGCAAACAATCTATTTTTTTTCCACAATGACTGATTAACTGTCCGTTATTCTTGTGTGATTTGTATGTCTCAATAAATGCATGACGAATATACTTTCGTATATACGTATGTAGCATGGCACGGAATTTCGAGTAAGTCACCATCTCTTCAACAAGTTAACGGAGTCTGGGAATATTGTTAGTGACAATTAATACAAGCAATCACTTGGGCTTTCACTTCAGGCGATTGAGTGCAGTTACGATGGGCTGTGCCGTGTCACGTAGGTGAAGTGCCATAATCATTGGCAGTTGGCTTTGAATACGGAGTATGTAGATTTTAGTAAATAATTGCGAAAGTAGTGTGGATACGCAAATTGGGTCATTATTTTTTGCGTTTGTTTTATAGTAGATTCACACCAACCGTGCATTTGATGTCTAGGCCCGTCCCTTACGACGCTCCTGATTGGCTGTTGATTAGCCAATCGCAGGGCTGGAAACTCTCAGTCTCTCTCGAGAGCTCACATAGGAAGGATGTATGTTCCACCTCTCCTGAAAGAAGTATACTTTAGGAGAGGTGGAACATAGATCTTACCCATGTGAACTCTCGAGAGAGACTGATGATTTTCCAGCCCTGTGAGTAGCTTATCAACAGCCAATCAGGACCGTCGTAAGGGACTGGCTTAGACATCAAATGCACGGTTGATATGACTCTATAGTAATCTCGGTCGTTTTTGGTACGGATTTGCATAACCGCTAACATTGACTGCCGTATTTTCGTTTGCGCTCGTTTATCAATATAATTTATACAAGGTTTCAATCGTAGTCTTGTTTTTCTGAGATATATTGTAAATGCACGAGGGTCTTTTCAAACCAGGTATGCGCGCAGACGTGTTTATAAATACAGATAGTGAAGTTAATCTTAATGAAGAAAATCTCATAAATGTTAAATCGTTTCCGACGACGGAAAAAAAGAAGAAAAATAATTCTTATTACTAACAATACCTTGAGAGGAAAAGAAGATTTTTTTTCTTTTTTACAGGGTTGGGTATAGTAAGTCTGGCCTCTCGGACTTTGAACCGAGAGGATAGAAAATGTTCCGGGAGATGAAATGGTCGCAGTGGACCAGAATCCGTTTTTGGGAGAGGATCTCTCGGCTGTCCACCAGGATAGAGAAGGCTCAGTAGCAAAGGGGGTGGGGGGATGGGGCTATTAGGTTCGCAGAGGAGTGGTTATACAAGGCAAAAGACTTGTTTAGAATGGCCAGAGTGGATTAGGCTGGAAATCCTTCGCTGGAAGGAACGAAAACGTTGGAAAAGAAATTTCGGAAACGGTTTCGCCTGGAAAAGCTGTTGATTTTTTTTTTTTTTAGAAGATTCATTGGACAATCAATCCATAAAGTGTCTAGCGACGTTACGACGACAGAGAACCCTAAATCCATCAATCAGTCCGCGTTGTTTCGTTTAGTCTCTTTGTGGTGATCTTCATCTGCCCAGAACTAAATGAAAATTGTGTTTGGAAAGCGAAGTGTGGTAAATGATAAGTAAAAGCAAAAGGAATGAATGGTAAGTCATGATAAGTAAAAACAAAAGGAATAAAGAATGATAAGTCATGATAAATAATAGCAAAAGGAATAAAGAATGATAAGTGAAAGCAAAAGGAATAAAGAGTGATAAGTCATGATATGTAAAAAAAAAAAATAAAAAAAAGAGCAATGAAGGATAAGTAAAAGCAAATTGAATAAGTAATGATAAGTAAAAGAAAAGAGAATAAAAATAAGTAGAAGCAAAAGGAATAAAGAATGATAAGTCATGATAAGTAAAAGCAAAAGGAATAAAGAATGATAAGTCATGATAAGTAAAAGAAAAGAGAATAAAGAATGGTAAGTAGAAGCGAAAGGTATGAAGAATGATTAGTCATGATAAGTAAAAGAAAAGAGAATAAAGAATGGTAAGTAGAAGCGAAAGGTATGAAGAATGATTAGTCATGATAAGTAAAAGAAAAGAGAATAAAGAATGGTAAGTAAAAACAAAAAGAATAAAGAATGATAAGTAATGATAAGTAAACGAAAAGAGAATAAAGAATGGTAAGTAAAAACAAAAAGAATAAAGCATGATAAGTAATGATAACTAAAAGAAAAGAGAATAAAAATGATAAGTAGAAGCAAAAGTAATAAAGAATGATAAATCATGATATAGGTAAAAGAAAAGAGAATAAAGAATGATAAGTCATTACAAGGAAAAGCAAAAGGAATAAAGAATAAAAAAAAAAGGGGGGGGGGGGGGGGAGCATGAGACCTACGCTGCCGCTAAATGGCTAATGTTCCAGCAAAGACGAGGTCAGCGTCGATGATAAAGGAAAAATGATGGGTGTTGAAGGTTTGATAAAAAGTTTCGGAAAATGAGAAAGTTAGTAAACTAAGGGCAGTTGGGTGAGGTTTAGGGTGGGGGTGGGGGGGTGTTGGGGGGGTGGGGGGGGAGGGGGTTGCAATTTAGCGGTTGAGAGGTCACCGTGAATGTTAGCGGGTTGTGGCTTCATCCTTCGAGGTTGAGCAAGAACTTATATATCCTTGTATCCTAACCACCCCACCCCCCTCCCTATCCCCGCTCGTCCCCGTAGTGGGGTGGTGCCATCAGTGCACCTCGTGAGGTACGCTTTAGGCATTACCAATAGGTCTTTGCAGCGTCCCTTCGGGCCCTAGCTGCGACTTCTTTCATTCCTTTTACTGTACCTCCGTTCTTATTGCCTTTCTTTAATCTGAATTTCCATCCTTTTTAACACTTGTTTCATAGTGTAACTGCAAGGTTTTCCTTCTGATAGGCCTTTCAAACCTTGTCAATTTCCCTGTCAGCGTTGAATGACCTCAGAAGTCCCAGACTTGGCCTTTTGGCCGAAATTCTATATTCTATCCCCGCGCGGTTAACTTCAGTAAGAGAGAGAGAGAGAGAGAGAGAGAGAGAGAGAGAGAATAAAAGCTACTAGCAGATTCCTCGGGATCCAAACTTCCCAGAGATTCGGGGAATAGGTCAGGAAATAAAGGTCGTCGAACGGAAGCAGCGGAGGTGTGTGAGCTTTGAGTTTTGGTTGTCATTGATGACCGCAGCCATTGGGACGCCCGTAAGACGTGAACAGACCAATAAGTTTTGTATTGTTTTAACAACATAAAACACGAAAGCTTTACCTGGTAACTGAAGTAGAGAGAGAGAGAGAGAGAGAGAGAGAGAGAGAGAGAGAGAGAGAGAGAGAGAGAGAGAGAGAGAGGCTGTTATGAATTTCTTATGAAAAATCGTTTGTCCTGTGTATACACGGAAGGCGAGCTTAATGAGATAAACCCATTTTGGAAAGCGCCAAGCATTTCGATCTTGCAATTGCCTTTGCGAGGCAGCAGCAGCAGCAGCAGCAGGCGAGAGACTGCAAGCAAAGAGGTTTAGGAGTCGTTGGGGCTTTTAATGGACTGAAAGGGAAAGTGTGACTTCGCGGAACGGTATTAGCAGGCGTTTGGGGGAAAGTGATTAGCGGCCATTATTGTCAGGGGAACAGTTCCCTGTTCGGAATGTAAACTGCAGCATAGTCGAGTGTACTTGGGGAAAGAATATACTGTTGTAGATTCACATCAACCGTGCATTTCATGTAATAAGCCACTCCTTAGGGGGGACACTCTGATTGGCTGTTTTTGATAAGCCTAATCCCAGGGATGAAAACTCTCTCTTCTTCTCCTCCTCTCCTCCTCTCTCTCTCTTCTCTCTCTCTCTCTCGAAAGTTCACATAGGCAGGATGTATGTTCCACCTCTCCTGAAAGAGTATCCCTCAGGAGAGGTGGAACATAGAACCTAACCATGTGAACTCTCGATAGAGACAGAGTTTTTCCAGCCCTGCGAATGGCTTATCAACAGCCAATCAGGAGCGTCATAAGGGAGTGGCCTAGACATCAAATGCGCGGTTGGTGTGAATCTACTATAGGCTCTCCTGAATTAGGTTTAGGTGTAGGGTAGAGTGCGGGGATGAATGTGTAGAAACTGTGGTGTAACACGTGTTGAGTTTTAGATGTTTAGTTGAGGAAATGGTTTGTGAAATCCGTTGTACCCGAGAACGTTAACTGTGTTTTTATTGTGCCAGTCTCCAAAGACCTAAAAGTTTGTGATGATAAAACTTGGCAGTATTTTCCGTTAAGAGGAGTGGGTTATTATGCTCGAATTCAAGTCAAGAGACAGATGTAGAGAAAAAATATAATGTTCATCCTCTGTGAACGCAAGAATTCAGTATTAAACAATATCTTGGAAAGTAAACGAAATATTGTCCCTTTAGAATTCGGGAAAGTATCAAGGATGAAAGACGGTGTAAATGAATCGTGTAATTTGATGTGGAAGTGCTCTTTTGAATTACCTCATCTATTTTTCATGGAATGTCATAATTTTTAATGGAATTTTAATCGAATTAAGTTTTGCATAATTTGATCAGTTGAATTCCACCCGGGACTTCGGCTCTCTTCATGGGTTAACATTTTGGATTTCTTCGTTGGCTTCTATTCTGTACCTTCCCGTGGGGGTGGGGTTGAGGGGCGGGGGTTGAAATATCAAATAATTTATTTTTCTACGTAAGAATGTCAATTTATAAGTCAACTTTCCAGGGGCAAGTGTGTTGAGTCACCGGATGTCCCCTGGTACAAAGTTTCAAGCTTAGCAATCCCTTGATCTTGCACCTCATATTCATCCTTCAGCACAATTAGCATTCTGCATTTCATTGTATTCGCTGTCGACTATATTCCCTATATTAGAACTTTCAGGAGAGTCCCCTCGGGTTTCTAGATGTCATCTAGAAACACGCTTTTCTTATGACACCACTCATTGCATTCACATCAGGCGCAGTTTTTTTTTATTGGATCGGCAAGTGGGACAAGACAGCGTTTCTCCTTTTCTAACCATAGCACAGTTCCAGTGACACAATCATTTGCAAACGACCATTTTTTTTTATCTACAACACATCTAATTTCCCAAATAAAATGAAAAACGTTGTTCCGTTCAAAATTTGAAAGCACTCTGTAACCAAGCCCGTTCTCCTCGTCTTGAAGCCTTGAGCCAACGAAGTAAAACATGAAAATAATAAAACTACTAAACAGAGCACATGATTGAACAAAGCCTGAAGCTGTGTGAACTGGGAAGCTATCAATAGAAAACAGGTTGAAATACGTTTTTATGTAACAGAGTAGAACTGGATAAGAGAGTAGACAGAGAGCAGTGATGGAAACTGTACCTTCGGGCTCTGCACTTTATTAAATCATCGGCTCCCAATTCAGACACGCTCTCAAGATCAGAGGAGACGCGAAGAAGAAAGGGAAGGGAAGTTCGAGATTGATCGCCAGCAGGAAATGATGACTGGATGGAGAAGGAAGCAGGATGTGACGACTGGAAGGAGAAGGCAGCAGGAAATGATGACTGGATGGAGAAGGAAGCAGGAAATGACGACTGGAAGGAGAAGGCAGCAGGAAGGGATGACTGGAAGAAGGCACCAGGGAGGGATAATTGGAAAGAGAAGGCAAGCAGGAAGTGATGACTGGAAGAAGGCAGCTGGAGGTGATAACTGGAAGGAGAAGGCAGCAGGAAGTGATGACTGGAAGGAGAAGGCAGCAGGAAGTGATAACTGGAAGGAGAAGGCAGCTGGAGGTGATAACTGGAAGGAGAAGGCAGCAGGAAGTGATGACTGGAAGGAGAAGGCAGCAGGAAGTGATGACTAGAAAGAGAAGGCAAGCAGGAAGTGACGACTAGAAGGAGAAGGCAAGCAGGAAGTGATGACTGGAAGGAGAAGGTAGATGAAACATAATGAGTCGTTTCACCGTGAGAAGCGTGTGCTGGGAGATGAAGAAGAAGAAGAAGTGAGGAAGAAGAAGAAGCAGCATCATCGGTGAAAACGAGAAAAAAACAATAGGCCAGAGAACAGAAAACCCTGAGGAACAATTGCAGATGAGGAAGGGAACAGTTGGTCTGTCGAATCCATTGTTTTCTCGTAGGCACAAGCCCTTCCAGTCAGTTACCGTATTGAGTTAATGGGTTTGAGTTTGTAAGGAGTTTTGATTACGTTGTTGCTGTATGCAAAGCTTGTAAATGTAAACAGAGAAATTCGTCTTAGATTAAAAACAAATAAAAAGCTGTTGTAAACTGCTGATAATGCTAGTTTTAAAATGCAGCTGAGAATGCGTCTCGTGTGAAAATGGTGTTAGAAGATCCGGTGGTTGTAAGTTACTCTTAAAATTTCGAATCTCATTCACCCAATAGTTACAGATAAACTTCTTAACTTATATGAAGTATTTTGAGTGCTTTCTTGTTTCGTCTATATATATTATATATATATATATTATATATATATATTATATATTTATATTAGATATTGCTTCGGATCGGATCGGGATTGTTTAATTTCATTTTTGTTATGAAAATTTACAAGTTTTGCCGTGAGGTTTACTCATTTCTATATTCAAGGCATTTTGATGTTATTCAGTCATATTTTTTTATCATGTCTTGAAAGACTTACTATAAATCCTTTCAGTTCTTTTTATGCAACACATTCAAACATATTAATCTCTCGTATGCCTCTTACTTGACTTCTTATTTCATGTCTTTCATAATTTATTAATTTATTTGTTAGATTAATTTTGAGGTCCTCCATTGAACCAGCCATTTTTTCTCTCGCGGTGCTGACAAATCGGTGAAAATGCCCCTGAATAAAACTATTCGTCCCCAGATCCAAAGATAAATAAAAATCCGTTCCTGAGAGAAACTTTGACAGCTAACAAGTTGTTGCAGATGTATGAAGCAAAGCAATATCGCAGCGGGAACGTCACTTCATGACGTTTAATATACTGCAATGTGTCACTTGCCCATCACGACTGAATATACTTTGGGCTGGATATGGCTCCTCCCGGAATGAACTCTGCGTAAAACTCTCGGGTGGTGGTGTTAGTTTTTCGCAATATCTAGACTTAATCTATTTCGATGTCGTTTCCGGCCTATTGTAATTTAGAGATATTGTGTCCCATTATTCAAGTCATCTAGTTGTCTCTCTCTCTCTCTCTCTCTCTCTCTAGCTATTATGATATCTGTGATATCACCATCATTTTTTTTTTCTTTTTTTTTCCTTATTGTTCTGCCCTCTCGTCCCTACTCGAGTCCCGCCTCTGTACTTTTTGCAAACATTTCGTTTTTCATACGAAATGAACTTTGTGACATTAGCGTCGTCGTCATGGCACATCAAAAAGCTTTTTTGGCGTGCTTTTATTTCAGTGCCTCCCAGCTTCATTCATCCCGACCGCCTACTCCCCCTCCTCCTCCTCTTTCTCCTCCTCCTCCCTCAATCTCCTCCTCCTCCCGCATTTGCACTTCTCACTCCCTTCCATCCACCCTCCCTCCTCCTCCTAACCGCATTCATTCATAATTCATCGGGGGAGACATTCCGCCTCGCTGCTGAATCATGGCAATTTCATGTATATTTAGTTGCGATCTTCCAGAAGCCTTTTGAGCTTGAAGAGGCTCATCATCAGTGTGTTGGCATGAACGAGGACGTTGCGGTCCTCCTTGAAGCGTATAATAAAGAGAGAAGGAGAGTTATAACTCGAACCGCGAGTTCTTCCTAATGAACGCGATTGATTTTAGAAGCTTACGAGATGACGTGTTGTGGCAATGATCAAGTAACGACGTCCTGGAATCTGTTGATTCAAAGATAGTGTGTTTGCTAGAGAGAGAGAGAGAGAGAGAGAGAGAGAGAGAGAGAGAGAGAGAGATTTTATCTGTGACTCCTCTGTGAACTAGCGATGTTGTAAAAGTAGATTTTGTTTTTATTTTCTCATGACCTTCCATTCATACTTGACGCTTCCATACATTATTCGGGGCTATACAAAATGAACTCGTTTTTATTCATATTTTTTCAGTTTACCTTGAAACTGAGCCGACATCCTATTTTTATCCCACTATACACGGATGTAGATGTAATGGGGATACATTCATTTAGTCGTTTCGATGGTAATAAATCCTGGTTTTTATTCGATTGACGATCAATTGCATGAGCCTGGTCATTTCATTAACTTAGATATTTTGCAGTTCATAACTGCGTACAGTTTAGATATTTTAATCGTCTTTTAGGTACGCGGTAAAAAGCCTGTGGCATCGGTGTTATAGTCACTTTTCATGTATGTATTTTTAGAAATGCCTCAATTAGATGTATATATGTATATGTATATGCACATATATATGTATATATATAGTATATATATGTATATATAATATCGAGTTAGAATTTCACGATTATCTGCGGGCAACGTATCGAAAAAATGTAAAAATCTAGGAATAAACAATTCATCTGCTAGCCGTGGAGTTTATATTTCCTGTAATGTCTATAGATATGTGGTAGTATGTATGTGTGATGTACGTATGCATGTATACGTGTAAGAATCTTGCAATCATAGTAAAGAAGTCTCGAGGCACAGAAATAACAATATTTGCATCTCCTGAAGAGTAAGTAACGCGACCTCAGTCTGACAGCCTGACTGGAAATATGTTCCCTCTTAAATCTGATTTTCTGCCTCATCGATCATCGCGTCATAGCCGGAAAATTATTTTTCCTTCTCATTTTCCTGAGCGTATGCCCCGATCCCCCCCCCTCCCCCCCCCCACCCCTTCCTCCTCCTCCTCTCCCCTCCTCCTCCCTCTCCTCCTCCTCCTATATACGCTTCTTTAACTTCTCTCCCATCCGGGGAATATTGAAGGCATGTCAAATAACATTTGGTTTCCAATAACACAATTTAGATATTTTTTACTTCTCTGCTAATGTAAGTTCGTAAGACTTCCTTTTTGGGGATACGACATTAGAGCTCGAATGTTATGTATTTTGATAATCTTATTTATTTATTTATTTATTTATTATCTTTTTGCATGTCAGATTAAGATTAGTATGAATCACCTGAAATGCCTACTCGTGGTCTAGTAGCGTTGATGGTGGTGGTGTTACGGTTTAATTATTACCTACATGAAATCTCTCGTTTCTTGTGATCTTTTGTCTTCAAACCGTACGTTTGAAGTCAAGACGGACACGGACTGGCTTTAAGAGCTGTATGTTTGGTCCCAAAAGCTACTAATGTCAGCTTCATGGTTATATTTGGCTGGTCTGGTTGACGGCCCGGGTCATATTTCTTCCGGAATGCCATAAACATCTTTTGTGAATTGCCTCTGCCGGTAGACTCGTGATTTTGTCCCTGAGAGAGAGAGAGAGAGAGAGAGAGAGAGAGAGAGAGAGAGAGAGAGAGAGAGAGAGAGAGAGAGAGAGAGGTCTTCTGTTGGATTCTGTTTCTCGTGGGATTTCGATATCGTCCGTTTAATGCCTCGTTAAAAGGATTGATGCTAGACTCGAAAAATTATTACGCAAGTTACCATTTTTAATGGAAAAGGTGACGCTTGGATGATTGATAGCCGTGAATAGAAGTCCAGCATCTTCTGAGGTTTCCGAGCTAACTGTCCGTTTATCTACCTTCCAATCTGTGTCTGAAGGTTTTATCGAAATCAAAATGGCTATTATTTTTATGTTACCACGCAATTTCAGTTGATTGGTGTGTGATACTTTTATGTATTTAGGGGGGGAGGGGTGGTGCCGCTTCCCAAATATTTATATGACTTGAAAGTTTTTTTTTATTTGCTTATTTATTTATGTATTTGTTTATTCATTTATTTATTTAATTATTATTATTATTATTATTATTATTATTATTATATATGATATTATTATTATTATTTATTAAAAGTGATTGCTGCCTCAGCTGCATTAATTTTATACAGGTTCTTCTCTATTTTTCTAATTATTGCTTTCTCATTGTTGCTTAAACTGGTGAGCAACGCACCGAAGGTTGACATATCTCAATTAGCCCCCCGCTGCGCCACCGCAATATAAGCAGCTGGACTCACCCTCTCACTTCAGTCCTTCACCTACCTCCGCCCAAGAGGATGTCTGAGGTTTATTCAGACGAAACGTCTGGAAAGAATCGAATGAATAGAAAAGAAATAGAATTTAACATCAATTCTATCTGCAATAAACTCTACGGGATATACCCGAAAATTTGACTACCCCCCTGAAATTTTTTACCAATAAAATTCAATCGTTTGACCTAATTGAGATATGTCAACCTTCGGTGCGTTGCTCACCAGTTTAAGCAACAATGAGAAAGCAATAATTAAAAAACAGAGAAGAACCTGTATAAAATTAATGCAGCTGAGGCAGCAATCACTTTTAATAAAACATGTATAAAAGAGGGCTTACTTCCAGCATATTATTATTATTATTATTATTTGACACCTTCTCTCGATTGTACTTTGCCCCATTTAAATAGTGTAGCATTTTATTCTAAATTGAGTAAGATTAACATATTAAGCGTCTTAATTAGAGGTTTATATTTTTAAATATTTAAAAGTGACATTTACATGTAAACATAAGGTAAGGTATAGTTCGAGTGAAGCTTATAATCATTACGATAATAAGGGACCGTTTTATTATTATTGTTATTATTATTATTCAGAAGATGGCTTTTAACAGACTATGTGAATTTGTATTTATTGTTATGCGTACGAGAATTTTTTTCCCAAGCGATATGAAATAACTCGAAATCGTTGGTAACCCTGTATGCACCCTATAAATATATTCTTTATTCCATTGTCCAAAGGAAATGGAAAAAGGGAAGGAAAGAAAGAAAGAAAGAAAAAAAAGACAATAGCTTCCTCTTCTCTTGAAGAAAGTCGCCGCCGTTAGACATCAAAGGAAAAAGACCCAAAGATATTATTCTGTCGAAGGTAGCCATTTTCCTCAGAGAGAAGTGAACCTGACATTAACCCGGCGATTGACCCAGATGTCTTAGGAACCCCCCCCCCCCCCCCCCCCCCCCCCCCCCCCCCCCCCCCCCCCCGTTCTTCCCTCTCCCTGTTACCCTCTGTAGACATCCCCCGCCCCTCCCTAAATTTCCTACAGCCCTCTCCCTAGGGAAAAAAAAAATGGTGAAATAGGATTGCCCGTTTCACTTTTAAGACTGTTTTGGGATTATGAGTTTAGTTAGTGGTTATAGTTGCATTGAGTGCGACTAACGTGGTAAAAGGATTGTTTGTATATATATATATATATATATATATATATATATATATATATATATGTGTGTGTGTGTGTGTGTGTGTGTGTGTGTACACTAAGCCGGTATGGGTACAGTAAATACACTCCGTATCCCATATATACGTATATATATGCATATATATACTTACTACATATATGAAGATAAACGACCCATAAAACACTATTTGAACGTTGCACCCCATACATTTCGAGAAGGAAGTGCTCGAAATGGTATGGTTGCAACGTTCAAATGGTGTTTTATGGGCCTTTTATCTCATTTTATGCAGTGTATTACAATAAAGGACATTCACACACACACACACAAACATATATATATATATATATATATATATAATATATATATATATATATATATATATATATATATATATATAGTGTGTGTGTGTGTGTGTGTGTGTTTGTCACTACTGCGCCTACCATTTTTTAAGGCCAGGAACCTTTTAAAAGGGTTGTGGATACCTTGGGGAAGGAAATAACCTAAATAAAGGATGGCATCCTTCTTCTGTGAAGCTGTGAAGCGAACGACTCTTAAGGATGCTGGACATAAAAAAAAAGAAGGCAGTATTCCCATTGGAAATAAGGTAATAAACACTTCCATGACCAGAGGCTTGATTTTTCAGATTCACAGAATTCGCCGTGATGCTGTTGATCTTTTTAACATGTGTTAGTAGGCTAAGAGCGGATGAATACAAGGTTACAAGGTAGTACCTGTAGTTTTGTGATGTTACATGTGTTATAAGGAGAGACTCTAAGAGTCTGGGCAATTTGTGGAACTAAGTAAGCAATCTATTTGAATGATTTACTTATTAAAATCTCTTTTCTTGGTGTTACGCTGTTTCGTTTCTCTTAACTCCATATATTCGAAGCATTGTATACTTGAGGTAATTATATTACCAAAGAGGAAATTAATTTTACCAGTGAACGCTTTCTTTTCCTCAAGTTTTTTTCGTATGCGGATGTGTGCGCATGCGCGTTTGTACGACTTATATGCTCGTAGAGTACGCAGATATATATTCTTACGCAGAATTAATATTTTCCAAAGAAAACAAGTTTTGCTGTCATACCATCGACAAATCATATCCAATACTGCTAATGCCCCTTCAACCACACCACCTCCCCCTACCCTTTTTGTTTTCTTTTTTTTTTAACAGCTGGTATGTCAGCTGACGAATTTCTCACCGTCTATAATACGATTTCTTGATGTACGATTATCTCCTTTTCCGCTACATTCAAGCATACTTAGATTCCGTCTGGAGATTGAAATCAAATTATTTATTTTTTATATGATTTTAGAGGAATGTTTTTCCTTGAAGCAAAGTAAGGAAATTAGAATGCAAGATCTGACCATGCCATTTTCCTTAGTTTCCTGTTATTGGATTGAGCATCTCCTATTCCTTTTGAATAGCGTTCCCTGTCCACTGAGAAATTTAGCAATGCTGTAGAAACGATCTGAATGTCTGTCTATCTGCTTCTCATCATTATCCACGGAACGTTTGAAGCAACTGGAGTGTACTCTGTTGGAAAATTATTAATATAGAATATAGAATTTCGATCCGATCAAGGGCCCAGAGCTGGCGCCTAGGAGGTCACTCAGCCCTGAAACTGAAATTGGCAGTAATACGGTATGAGAAGGTGCAACAGGAGGAAAAGCTTGCAGTTGTACTGTTTCAGTTGTGAGGAGAGGTTGGAAATGTTCGTTTGAGATTAAGCTGGCCTTATGCCAGCACGGGTTCTTGCTCATAGAGCAGCCCGTAAAGGGTGGAAAAGAAAGGGAGATGGAAGATACAGAAATGGGAATGAAATTGTTTGCAGCTTGGGGTCGAAGGGATTCTGCAAAGAACCTAAAGTGTAGCCTGCAGTGCACCGCACAAGGAGCGCTGTTGGCGCTACCCGCCTACGATGATTGTAACATTATTGATAATTCATTTTCCCGATAGGTTTAATTATTCTCGTGTAAAGATTATTCGTCCATATTTTTGTTATTATTTTGAATGAAAGCAATAAGAACGCTTAAGCACATTATTTCTTTCTGAGGGCGGTTTCACATAAACACGTCCCAAATCCGCACATCGGTATCATGTCGCGCTCAAATCACCAACAAGTTGAATACAAGTCAGTGACTTGTTGGTAGTTTTAACCAGTCCTTGATAGTGGTACCTACCTTTCTCACTTCAAGTTACTGACTCAATTTTTATTCTTCCCTTTTGTGATAATGTTTACATTGAATTCCCGATATGCTTTTAAAAGATAGTCATTCGACATTGAAATAAAACTTTGCTTCCATAGGACGAAAATTATGGGAAATTATTATATATATATAGATGTGATGTTTTTGTATGTATATGCACATTTACATACATACATATACACGTGTATAACTGTATCACGAAAATTTGGAACGTGATGAATATATGAACGTTTTTTTATATTTATAACGCGCGCGCACACACACACACACACACACACACACACACACACACACATATATATATATATATATATATATATATATATATATATATATATATATGTATGTATGTATGTGTGTGTGGGTGTGTGTGTGTATTAAGCTGTAGACTGAACAGCATAAGTAATAGTAACGTATACGTACTCGTATGCACCAGAGCGCCATGTAACCTACTACTGCACAAATATCCAATCGATACGGCAGCAGGACGGAGTTTATTGAAACCTGGAATTATTTTTTCCATATTGTCGTAGTGTTTCGGACTCCCAATCATCCAGAAACTGTGTGTGTGTGTGTGTGTTCTCTCAGTTTCGTTAGTCAGATTCTCTCTCTCTCTCTCTCTCTCTCTCTCTCTCTCTCTCTCTCTCTCTCTCTCTCACATATAGAAAACCTTCTTTAGACTATATTTTAAAGGCGGGACTGACCCTTCCCCCCCCCCCACTCCCCCCTCAGTCTCTCCCCTACTGTGTATAGTATATATTCTAGGCTCCTTCAACGGCCAACGCGTCTGTTTACATAATGGGGTATATTGCTGATCTTGCTGCGTTTTTATTTTCTTTTTCTCAGTTAACCCTGAAGGTCTCTCCTGTTTGGGCTGAAAGTCTTTCCTGCGTAGGCTCAAAGTCTCTTCTGTTGACGCTGAAAGTCTCTCCTGCTTAGGCATAAAGTCGCTGAAAGTCTCTCATGTTTTGGCTGAAAGTCGGTCAACGTCTCTCCTGTTTTGGAAAAAGTCGCTGAAAGTCTCCTGTTTTGGCTGAAAGTCGCTGAAAGTCTCTCCTCTTTAAGCTGAAAGTCGATGAAAGGTTCTCCTGTTCAGGCAGAAAGTCAGTGAAAGTCTCTCCTGTTTAGGCAGAAAATCGCTGAAAGTCTGTCCTGCTTAGGCAGAAAGTCGCTGTAAGTCTCTCCTCTTTAGGCTGAAAGTCGATGAAAGGCTCTCCTGTTTAGGCAGAAAGTCGGTGAAAGTCTCTCCTGTTTAGTCTGAAAGTTGCTGAAAGTCTCTCCTGCTTAGGCTGAAAGTCTTTCCTGTTTAGGCTGAAAATCTTTCCTGTTTAGTCTTGCAGTCTCTCCTGTTTAGGTTGAAAAATTTTCCTGTTTAGTCTGAAAGTTTGTACTCTTCAGGCTGAAAGTCTCTCCTGTTTAGGCTGAAAGTCTCCTGTTTAGGCTGAAAGTTGCTGAAAGTCTCTACTGTTTAGGCTGAAAGTCTTTCCTGTTTAGTCTTAAAGTCTTTCCTGTTTAGGTTGAAAGTCTCTACTGTTTAGGCTGAAAGTTGCTGAAAGTCTCTACTGTTTAGGCTGAAAGTCTTTCCTGTTTAGGCTGAAAGTCTTTCCTGTTTATGTTGAACGTCTTTCCTGTTCAGGTACTAAGGTGCTTCGTGTTTTTAAAATGCCACAAGTGTTTCTTGTCGCTTGTGCCGTTTCCATCACGCCCGTTTTGCTTCGCCTGTGCATCGCTTCGCTGTACAGAACGCAGAAGCAGCAGCAGCAGGCCACACCCACCAAATCAGCCGCTAGTCGCTGGAGCTGTAGGTAGTACCTTCTTTTATCCTCCCGGGGGCGGCCTTCAAATGCTTGCTGAAGGAGCCGTTCATTGAACGGACACTCTATATAAGCACAGGATTCCACGATGAGCGGCTCCGTGTGTGTATGTGTATATATATATATATATATATATATATATATATATATATATATATATATATATATATATATATATACACTATACTGTATGGCCTTAACGTTGACCTTCGTAGGATCTCGAACGTGTTCTTCGTTCGTCTTGGGATTCGTCAGATTACGAATGACGCTCTTCAAAAGTGTGGGACTCGTCACTAATGACTTTCCCGTCGAGGATTCGAACACTTTTACTGGACATATTTCCTCTCCCCAATTTCCGCGAAATCGCCAGATGTGAAGTTTGTGTTTGGCGATAGTAGTAGTAGTAGTAGTTGTGAGTGGTTAGTAGTAGTAGTAAGTTTTCCCTGGCATGGTCAGGTGAGTCTAAGCACGGGCTCTCTCTCTTGCTCTCTCTCTCGCTCTCTCTCTCTCTCTCTCTCTGGCACGTCACCTTTAATGCTCAACCCGCCTGCCTAGCCCGGCCACCACCACCACCACCACTACCAGCACCGCGCTGCTGCTGCTGCTGCTGTGCTGCTGTGCCGCTGCTGCTGCTGCTGTTGGTGCTGCTTCTCCCTCAGGTCTTACTCCCTCCACCCCACCACCGGCCCTACTCCAGTCATGCTGATTCCCTTTTCTTAACATGAGTCATGCTCTAGCTAGACCCCTCTCCTCCCTCCCTCCCTCCCTCCCTCTGTCATGCTGTTATGTCTTTGCTGCCCAAACGTCATCCTCTCATGTTATTTGTTCAGGTGATTTCACTTCATGTCATAAATGCCTTTGAATTCCGCGTACCTCGTGTCCAGGTACTTTCCAAACGCCGTTCGCCTTCTGTGTCATTTAATTATCTAATGCATTTTTTTTTTTTTCTCCTTTTCTTTTTACCTGCCTCGTGCTCTTGTTTACGAGGTATTCGGTTCCTCGGTTCCTGCTATTAATGAGTTTATGATTCGTTGTTTTGAAGTATGTGATGTTTTAACTTTAGATTCGTCGAAATTTATCCATTTTTCGTTTTCTTTTTATTTATTTATTTTTTATTATTTTTTTTTTTACTTGCTGAAGTGTTTCATTTCGTAAATTCATTAGCTCTCTTCCGACAGATTCTGTTGCTCTTAATGCTTCTTTGAATGGGAAATGCTTTTTTTTGTAGGGGAAAATACTATTTTCTTTGGGAAAATGCTTTATTGTATGGAAAAATACTTTTTGTTTGGGAAAAATATTTTTTTGTATGGGAAAAATACTTTAGTGTATGAGAAAAAATGTTTATATGGGAAAAATGGTTTTTCTATAGGAAAATATTATTTTGAATGGGAAAATACTTTACTGTATAGGAAAATATTTTTTTTGTATTGCAAAAATACTTTGTTTGTATGGGAAAATACTTTTTTCTCTGGGAAAAATACTATTTTCTATGGGAAAAGTACTGTATTGTATAGGAAAATACTTTTTTGTATGGAAAAATACTCTTTCGTGTGGGAAAAATACTTATTGTACGAGAAAAATACTTTTTGTATATGAAAATCATGTACTCTCGATCGCCTCCCAGTTAATTGTCAGAATGTTTATCCCCCCCGCCCCGCCCCAACTTCATTTTCATTACTTCATGATTGTGTTTTTGAGGAAGTTCCGTTTGATTAGCACTAATAAAGAAGTTTGATTCAATTCTCATTATACGTACTGTCTTATGTTTAAACAGGTCTTGCATATTATTGTTAATGATAATAATAGTTATAATAATAATGATAATAATATTTTGGTAAGGGACCCTCTTTTTGGCAAATACTATAGTCTGCAGTTTTGCCCTATGTTCTGTCTGTGCCCAATTTGTGGTATTTTGATTTATTGTTCTTTACAGCAGACCAAGAAACGTTGCTAGGAACCTTAATGTTGCAATTAACCTTTTCTCAGGAGGTACAGACTTCCTCATTACTGTATCTTTCTTTGTTACTTTTGGAGACATAAGGAATAAAAGGTCTCCGAAGACATCATCAGTTATTCTTAAATCATTTCTATAATCTTCCGGGTTATTTTCCTTTAATTCTCTCAATAAAGTCATATGATAAAACCTCTCTTTCTAAGCTGTGGTTTCTCCCATACTTTACGATTTTTCTTACATATTTCATGCTCGTATTCATCTGACAGATTGTTTTTATCATTATTGCACTTATCTTCCTTTTAATTGGTGTTATGATTTAAAAACACTCATCACTATATCAGGACACGACAGGACTGAAAGGAACACGGCCACTGCATATTAACTCTGCCCTCTCAAAATATGGGTAGAGCATGTCATATCTGCGCGTATGGGCAATACCCAAGCGGACTGGAGCGCGCGCTAATCCCAGCAGGACAAACCCGATGTCAGTCGCGTACGTGTATGGCCAGCTTAGTTATATTCCAATTCATGCACTGGTATAAATGATGATCGTGTGAAAATTATTGTACAAATATGTTTATTTCGTGTATGAAAAGGGAAATAATATTCCCCGAGAAACTATTTAGTATTTTTTTACAAATGAGTTGAGACTCAGATTACTAAATAGGAAAAGGCGAATGCTCATAGAATGTGTTAAGAATGTGATTCCCAAAGTCGTATCTGTAGGAATTACAGTCAAGGGTCCTTTATTTACTCGGTTCGGTGATAAAAAAAAAATCGTGATGTATGCATACGAATTTCCTTTTGTGTAAATGAGGGGGAATCAGAGCGAAGCATCATTTCACGACTGAAGGAATGTTATCCTTTCGTAACTGCTTCCAGCATACTTGAATAGCTTTTAAGAAAGTCCTCGCTCGCAGGGGGGAAGATTTTTGCAGCTTGAGACGGTTCTGTTTATTCCTCTCAAGAACGCCTGTAATTAATGTTAAGATTGGCTTGCAGGGTCTTCCATAGTCTCTCTCTCTCTCTCTCTCTCTCTCTCTCTCTCTCGTTTAGTTTGGTGGATGTGGTGTAAGCAGTAGAATTCACTTGGGTGAATTTTACGATACCATCCTGTGTAATTTTGTGTGAATGGTACTGCAGTGTTTGTGTGTGTGTGGTGTGTTTATAATATATATATATATATATATATATATATATATATATATATATATATATATATATATATATATATATATGTGTGTGTGTGTGTGTGTGTGTAGTTAGCGTAGTTGTTCTTGTTATATGCAAGCCGTTAACTGCTACAGACGCCAGTTTCTCATAGAGTAAAATTGTTCTGAAAAGTGATTAAAAAAAATGATTCATGACATTTCCCCAGGTTGATTTTATCTTTTCTATTTTTATCGTACTGTCATCTCCTACATGTTACTCGTTCTTCGTGCTCCCCCCCACAATCCCCCCTTACCCAAAATTGGGTTTCCCGATGTGGGTGCCTCATAATTAGTAAAAGGGAAGTAGGGGGACCGCTACACGAAACGCTGTTGTTCGTTGTAGGAAGAGGTCCTGATCGCAAGGAACCTTTACTGTTAGTTATTCGCGGTTTGAAAGTTTAGCGTATATTTTGTTAAGGATTTTTAAAGAAATATGTTTATATGGGAAGAATGAGAAGGCTTTATTAAGGATTTGAAGAAATATATTTATATGGGAAGAAAGAGAAGGTTTTATTAAGGATTTGAAGAAATATATTTATATGGGAAGAAAGAGAAGGTTTTATTAAGGATTTGAAGAAATATATTTATATGGGAAGAAAGAAGGCTTTATTAAGGATTTGAAGAAATTTATTTTTTATATGGGAAAGAATGAGAAGGCTTTTTATTAGATTTGAAGAAATTTATTTATATGGGAAGGAAGAGAAGGTTTTATTAAGGATTTGAAGAAATATATTTATATGGGAAGAATGAGAAGGCTTTATTAAGGATTTACAGAAATACATTTATATGGGAAAGAAGAGAAGGTTTTATTAAGAATTTAAAGAGTTATGTTTATATGGGAAAAAGAGAATGCTTTATTAAGGATCTAAAGAAATTATATTTATATGGGGAAAAAAGTGAAGGTTTTATTAAGGACTTGAAGAAATATATTTATATGAAAAAAAGAGGTTTTATTAAGGATTTACAGAAATACATTTATGTGGTAAAGAGATTTGTTTTTTACGAAATTTATTTATACAGGAAAAAGATAAGATTTTTTAAAGGGAAATACTAATGTGTTAGGGTGGGAATTTAAAAAATAAATAAATAAATTTAAAAAGAAAGTCAGAAATATTGATGGATGGATAGAAAACTCACATGACAACGGTTCCAGTGAAGCTGTCTTTGAAGCTTCATTATGTAAGTGCATATTCCTACATGAATGATTTTGCTTTTGCTGTGATTCAGACGGAGAGTGACTTGCAGATTTTTATGTTTGAACGTCAGTAACGTTTTCATATTTGCTGATTCAAAATATCAAGTCTTTGATTGCTGATGTATAAGCGGGTGTATACAATTTGCAAAGCGTTACGGAATATCAGTCAATTTTTTTTCTCTCAAAGTGAAATAGTTCTTTAGATACAAAATGCATTTTCTTGGTCGAAGTGAAACGCAGTTTGGTCAGAGCTCATTAGAAGTATAATGTCGGTCTTGTCTTTGTTTTACCGCAACTTTATGCTTTATGCACACACACACACACGCACACACACACACACACGAATATTTATACCTATATATAATGCGTGTGTATCTGTCTATCTGCCTCTCTCTTCCTCTCTCTGTACGCGCGCAAGCAAACCACAGAGAGAGAGAGAGAGAGAGAGAGAGAGAGAGAGAGAGAGAGAGAGAGAGAGAGAGAGAAAATGTTGGCACGCACACGCCCGTTTGAGTATGGGTTTAGTTACATGCTAAGAAATGATCACGTGAATTGTTTTTTTAAGGATATAAAAACTTTTCATTATGAATTGGTTGACCAATACGTTTATTGCATTTATTGAAATTTTGTCCTGTAACCTTAAAGTATGTGCGTGATGTAATTAACCACTTAAAAAAATCGTCAGTAATGAAGACACAAACGGAGATAGCGAATAACAAGCGGAATTTTTAATCGCTTTTTGTTTGCAGATTGCAGGTAATAAAGAAGGACTCTCCCCTTCAAAAGAGAGAGAAGAGAGGAGTAGAGAGATAGTAGAGAGATAGGAGAGAGAGAGAGAGAGAGAGAGAGAGAGAGAGAGAGAGAGAGAGAGAGAGAGAGAGAGATGAATAAATCAACTGAATTCATTCTGTTCTTTGTGTAAAATTCGTTAGTGAGGTGACCCACTTCGTCCTGTAAGAGGACGAGAGGAAGAAAGATGAGGATGATGAAACGCTTGCGACTTGTCTACCCCTTTTTTTGTCTTTTTTTTTTTTTTTTCTGGTCTCTAAAGGCTTTAGTACTCGGCGTCTTTCTTTCCTTCTTTCTTTGTTTCTTTCTTTCATTCTTTCTTTCTTTCTTCCCCTGAAGATAAGGTCGTTCGAGATAAATTAGGGTGCCTGTCTTGAATAATGGTAAAGACGCTGATATGTTTCTGTATATAAAGGTTTTCGAAGCTTGCTTAGCGCAGATGCTTATGAGCACTGCGTCCTAATTTCATTTTATGAACCGTGGGTTAATCTGTTTAGATACATGTCGCAAATTTCCTGTTTTGTATTGCAATGAATATCATGTAGTACGTCTTTCTCTAAAGCGTTTCTGTGTCCGTTTTTCGCGTTTATAGATTGATAGGGTTAGATGATATTAGATCATTGGTTGAGCATTTTTTCTTAGCCTGTGTTAGCAAATGGTTAAGTACGGCTCTTGCTTACGTCTAATTTATTTGTTTATAGTTATGACTTTTATTTATACACAAACACGCTGCTCAGTGAACGAATTTTTTTTATTTATTTAGTAATCTCGAAAATTCTGTCAAATAGAGAAGGACGCGAAGACACTGGGAATTCCCTTTTGGCGGTAGGGGTGGTAGTTGCCGTCAGTGCACCTCATGCAGTGTAATGTAGGCTTACTTAAGGTTATGTGTAGTGTCCCTTTGGCTCCTAGCTGCAACCCCTTTCATTCCTTTTACTCTACCTCCTTCATAATCCCTTTCGTCCATCTTACTCTCCGCCCTCTCCTAACAATTAATTCATGGTGCAATTGCGAGGTTTTCCTCCTGTTTCACCTTTCAAGCCACCCTACTCTCTATTTTTGTTTCAGTGCTGAATGACCTCAGAGGTCCCAGCGGTTGGGCTATGGCCTAATGATATATTCTATTCTGAGAGCGTGGAAACCAGTGGATAAAAGAAAGTTGTAGCAGCAGGCAAGGAAGGAATACTCAATTACCCAAAATCCTTAGCGGCGGGGTGTGGGTCCAAAGGGACATTAAGCCCAAAGTCTTCAAAAGATGAATTGTGCAAAGTGTCATTAATGTTCCCATGAGCGGTTGGGTAATTAGCATTAAACTAAGGACGGTGGCCGGGTCATGAGTGCCTCCCATCAGGCTGTGCAGTCTTTACGATCCAATAAAAAGGAAGGACGGAAGGTGGGAAAATGATTGTAGAAAAGAAATGGAGTAAAAAGGAAAAGTAATAATGAAAATTATGAACTACTTATTCGTTCATGATGGTTAGTTTTTTTATTTTTCAAATATTCTTGTTTATTAGAACAGAAGATAGGAAAATGATTTAAAAGGAAATAGAGTGGCGAAAAAAATGTAATAATGAAAACTATTGAACAACTTTTTCGTTCATTATAGTTAGATTTTTTGTTTTCAAATATTCTGGGTTTTCAGATATGATTAAAATTTTAATGACAAAAAATAGAAGCGAAACAAAGTTTGATAAAGAAAAGGGAATATAAACTGAATTAAAATTTTGGTTTTGAACTTTAAACTGCTCAGTTGCTAAGATCCACTATATCCAGGGACCCTTAATGTAGTAAAGTCTGAAGGAGACGGTATTAAATAGCCCCCTGACATTTCCCGTCACGTTCCGTCCGCGTATCATTGCATAATGAACCGTCATTTGATGTAGATCTCAAACGGATTGAAGGCATTGCGGCTGCCCTGACTGGCTTCTGCTCATTACCCGTGACGCTATGGTACGTTTTAAGGTACTCTGGAGCTTGGGACAACACTCCGAGAAAAACAACAGAAATAAATATACGCAAACGTAAATTTCAAAATGTTTCTTGAGACATACTCTCTCTCTCTCTCTCTTCTCTCTCTCTCTCTCTCTCTCTCTCTCTCTCTCTCTGTGGAGCTTGGGACTACACTAAGAGTAAAACAACAGAAAAGAGTATTCATATGTAACGTAGATTTCACAATTTTTCGTAAGATTTGTTGATGCTGTATGTGTGTGTGTGTGTGTGTGTAGCTTGTGACTACACTCAAAGAAAAACAAAAGAGAAAAT
>NC_061106.1:32646571-32664071 GCF_015104395.2 Macrobrachium nipponense
GCTCACATATAAGAATCGCCAGCATATAAGAATTCGCCCACATATAAGAATTCGCTCACATATAAGAATTCGCTCACATATAAGAATTCGCCCGCATATAAGAATTTGCCCACATATAAGAATTCGCCCACATATAAGAATTCGCCCACATAAGAATTCGCCCACATACAAGAATTCGCCCACATACAAGAATTCGCCCACATATAAGAATTCGCCCACATATAAGAATTCGCTCTCATATAAGAAATTTCCGCTCAAATCAATAAAGGGAATTTTTTGCCATTACATATAAAGAATTCTTCGCCCACATAAAGAATTCGAGCTTCCACATTATAAATGAATTTTTGACCCACATTATTAAAGGAATTTCCGACTCACATATTAAGAATTCGCTCACCAAGACAAAGAATTTGCCCACATATAAAGAATTTGCCCCACATAAGAAATTCCGCCTCATACAAGAATTCCACCACATACAAGTAATTCGCCTAGCTATATAAGAATTCGCCCACCCCACATATAAGGAATTCGATCACAAATTATAAGAATTCGCATAACAATTATAAGAATTTGCCCCCGGGGACATATAAGAATTTGCTCACATATAATGGAATTCGTTATCACAATCTAAAGAATCTTCGCCCCCCCTGCATATAAGGATTTGCCCCACATATAAGAAATTTCGCTCACATATTAAAGAATTCGATAACTACATAAGAATTAAGCCGAAATTCCGCATCATCCCTTGCATATAAGGAATTCGCTTCCAACATAAGAACTTCGACTCACCATATAAGAGAATTTGCCCACCCAAATATAAGAAATTCGTGATCAACATATAAGAATTCGCTCACACTATAAGAATATTTGCCCACACTATAAGAATTCGCTCTCACATCATAAGAATTTGTCCTCCCACATTTATAAGAATTTCACTCACATATAAGAATTCGGCTTACAATATAAGAATTTGCCCACATATTAAGTGAATTCGCTCCACATATAAGAATTTGCACCACATTAATAAGAATTCGCCTCACACATATAAAGAATGTTTGCCCGCATATAAGGAATTTGCCCAACCATATAAGAATTCGCTCTACATAAGCAATTTCGCTCACATATTAAAGAAAAGAATTCGTCACAATTATCCAAGAATGTTTGCCCACCACATTAAGAATTCGGCTCAACATATAAAGAATTCGTCCTAACATAATAAGAATTCGCCCGGCATATAAGAATTTGCATCCCGCAATAATATAAGAATTCGCTCCCACATAAGAATTTCGCCTCACATATAAGGCAATTTTGCCCGCATATAAGTGAATTTGCCCATCATGATTTAAAGCAATTCGCGCACATATCCAAGAATTGCCCCAAAGCCCACCAAACAAGAATTCGCCCCTCCACATAAGAATTCGCCTCACATAAGAATTCTGTCCTCACCCACCACCTATAAGAATTCGCACTCACCATATTAAGAATTCGTTCACATGTAAGAATTTCGCGCCACATATAAGGAATTCGCCCTCCTCATATAAGAATTCGCTCACATAAAGAATTTCGCTCACCATAATTAAGAATTCGCTCACATGTAAGAATTTCGCTCACATATAAGAACGAATTCGCCCAACCCACATATAAGAATCGCCCCCACCCATATTTAGAAGAATTCGTCTCACCATTATAAGAATTCGCTCACATATAACGGAATTTTGTCCCCACATTATATAAGAATTAGACCCACATATAAGAATTTCGCCTCCCCTCAATAAAGAAATTTCGCTCAAATAATAAGACACATCATAAGAATCGCCCCCACATCAAGGAATCCTCCCATCATATAAGGAATTCGATCCCACATATAAGACACATATAAGAATTCCCCCACCCATCATTAAGAAATTCGCTTCTCCACATATAAGAATCGCCCACATATAAAGAATTCGCTCCCACTTCGGTATAAGATTCGCTCCACATAAGGGAATTTCCGCCTCCACATAACAAAATTAAGCCCCCCAACCTCCCACACCCACATATAAGAATTTGTCCCACAATATAAGAATTCGCTCACATAAGTATAAGAATTCGCCCATATAATAATTCGACAAATTACAAGAATTCGCCCACATATAAGAATTTGCCCACATATGAGAATTCGCCTACATATAAGAATTCGCCCACATATAAGAATTTGCCCACAATCGAATTCGCCCTTGAGTCAGAATTCGCCCATAAGTCAGAATTGGCCCATAATTCCGAATTCGCCCACCCACACGTAAGGAAAGAATTTGCCCACAATTCCGAATTCGCCCACAATGTCAGAATTCGCCCACAAGATTTTACCAGCAAAATATTCAGTTAGTCCCCCCTGGAACTTTCAAGAGGTAAAATTCTGTATATATTTTAATTTTACCAAGACAGAATTCCTTGCAACATGATACCTCCACTGCAGTTTTCACGGATGGCTCAAAGTCAGATGCTGGCGTCGGCTTTGGAGTAGCCTTTCCTGATACAGAGAGAAGCGGCAGGCTATCATCTGTTGCATCAATTTTTTACAGCAGAATTATATGCAATTTAAAGGCTTTGAAGGAAATTTTAGTTCAGAATGAACATAATTCTATTATATATTGTGACTCGAGAAGTGTTCTTCAGTCACTGGAATCTTTTAAGTCGTTAAACCCTCTGAATTTAGATATTTTGGAATGGCTGCTTTTACTGAAAAGAAGAGGGAAAGAAGCAAAGTTCTTTTGGGTGCCTTCCCATGTTGGGGTGGTTGGGAATGAGAAAGCTGACCAACTTGCAAAGTTCGGCAGTCAGCTCCCGAGAACCACAAGAGGCCTACTACCATCTCGGGATTTATATCCTCTAGTAGGTCAGAGAATAAAACAATGTTGGCAGTCCCAGTGGGAGGATATTTTAACCAATCAAAAACTGTGCAGTATCACGTCATCAATGTCTCCTTGGTCATATCCCTATATGCCAAAGAGACAGGAATCGATGTTGTGTAGACTGAGGATTGGGCACACGATACTCACGCATGTTATGAAGTAACCGTGAAATCCTCCATTTTGCGATGATTGTACTGCGCCCTTGACTGTGAGACATTTGCTGGTTGAATGTCCCAGACTTGGGAATTTGAGACATTTAGGTTCCTGTCTTGGGGACGTGACAGAGAAGGTAATTTTATTCTAGCTGCAATTCTCGGAAAGTTAGACGGAAAGGAATATTCCCCAATGTATTTTTTCTTAAATACGAATACATTATTAATTCTCTCTCTCTCTCTCTCTCTCTCTCTCTCTCTCTCTCTCTCTATCTCTCTCTCTCTCTCTCTCTCAAGCAAAATACATGGAGAATCCAATAAAGAGGATTTGGACGAGGTGTCAAAACAGCCTTCAACAGGGAAGGCCAAGGGCGTTGAGGAAAGGGTCTGCTTGTCGCAGGAAAGACAGTGGAAGGCAGGAAGTTGAAGAAGAAGGTTCTCCCTCCCAGAAACCAGACAAAGCCATTCTCTAAAGTTAGGATTTTGAAATATGAAAGGGAATTATTATCCCGAGTCTTCGACTGTGGAAAGTATGGAACACTAGATAAAGTAGGAAAATGAAAATGCAAGAAAGTATGGAAATATAGATAAAGGGGGAAAAGGAAAATGCAAGAAAGTATGGAAATATAGATAAAGGGGGAAAAGGAAAATGCAAGAAAGTATGGAAATATAGATAAAGGGGGAAAAGGAAAACGCAAGAAAGTAAGGAAATATAGATAAAGGAGAAGAGGAAAATGCAAGAAAGTAGGAAAATATAGGTGGAGGAAAGGAAAATGCAAGAAAGTATGGACATATAGATAAAGGAGGAAAAGGAACAATCCAAGAAAGTATGAAGATATAGATAAAGGGGGGAAAAGGAAAATGCAGGAAAGTATGGAAATCTAGATAAAGGAGGAAAAGGAAAATACAAGAAAGTAGGGAAATATAGATAAAGGAGGAAAAGGAAAATACAAGAAAGTATGGAAATATAAGAGCAAGGAGGAAAATGAAAATGCAAGAAGTCTTGTGATATGAAGAAATGGAGAAAGAATTTAAACGCTTGTAAGTTTTGCTAATCCCACTTAGCAAATAAAAGAAAATGGTAGGGAAGATTTATGGAGAATGAAAAAAAAGGGTAATTGGAACGAGGTGTAAAAGACGCCAGCTAACAAGGAAGAACAAGGGAATAGAGGAAGGAGTGTGCTTGTCGCAGGAAAGGAGAGCAGGAAGTTGACAAGAGGATTCTCCCTGTAACTAGACAAAGCCATTCGCTAAGCTGGAGAATAATCCTTATAAAGTCTCGCCGAAGAAAATCATAGGATTGGCCGTTATTTATCCTGACTTGCTTAATATGTGCACAGCACAGTGTAAGGCTTCCTTCCTTTGGTAACTATTGTTGTTGTTTAAGATTAAGCTGGCTTTATGCCAGCACGGGCTCTTGCTCAAGAGCAGCCCGTAGG
Organism: Macrobrachium nipponense; assembly: GCF_015104395.2. Classification (NCBI taxonomy): domain Eukaryota; kingdom Metazoa; phylum Arthropoda; class Malacostraca; order Decapoda; family Palaemonidae; genus Macrobrachium; species Macrobrachium nipponense. The sequence continues at coordinate 32,651,054 of NC_061106.1, forward strand.
ATTTGGTAACTTGATAGCGATGTGGTCTACTCTTGTAGGATGTCTTGTGGTATGCTAATTTTAGTAAAGTATATAAAAAGATTTTTTTTTATTTCGGTATTTTTGTGACTTTTTAATAGCGATAAGATATTTTTGTATTTCGATATTTTTGTGACTTTTTAAATAGCGATGGTTTATAGGATGCCAGTGAGCTATTTGAACTCATGGTTTTTTTTTTTTTTATATAGTTTTCGGAGAAGTGTTGTCAGTTTTCTGACTAATGAGGATTCGTCATTCCATAGTGATTTCTCGAAAGCAATGTATTTATTTCTAATGTTTGAGTCAGTTCGAGTAAAATCTCTCTACTCGAAGACCCCTTCCAGTAATTCTTCAATATTTGCATTTTGGGTTGAGAGACTTTGTGGGAAATCCGGGTTCTTCTTTCCTTCTTGCCTGCGGCTGCCGGTGTTTTTCAACCTTTGACCTTCCGAATGAAAATGGAAACCTTCCTGGAGTTTATACGGAATCGGTCGGAATGTTCAAGAACGGGAATTGGGAAGTTTTCGATTTCTGTTTCTTATCTCATTTTACTGTTGGGTAAGCCGGCAGTGAAGGGAATGTTAGTAATTTTTTGGGAAAAAAAAAACTAAGTTAAAATTTTCACTAATCTCATGGCTACTAGAAGTACGGATGTTTACATAAAGTAAAAGGAAAACACAAAAAGGTCCTCTGAAGAGAAAAGGAAAAAATACCATTGACGCTTTTTGTTACTTAGCCAAATGCAACGATAATATCTGTCAAATTAATATGGCCAAAGTCGGTATTTTTTCCCCAGCCACATCGAGAACCCGTGGTGCATGTAGCACACTGTATGTAGTTAACAAAAGGTCTATACGTTATCAATTAAACCTGAGCTGTGTATAAGATATCCTCCTCTCTGAATACAGTGGTAATAATCATATTAGCTAATGGCACTATAAAGTAATTGATACTTAAAGCAGATTCAGTACAATACAGAAATATATGTTTTGACATCTGCAACAACCAATAATAATAAAATATAATTATAATATTTTCCGGCCACATACTGACCAAGAACGCAAGTTCAGTTAGTTAATAAGGAAGAGTGAAGTTTCTCACTCAAATACGATAGACATAATTGGTAGTGATAAACATCGAAAAGTCATTCACAAAAATAATAGTATACGAAGCGAAGACTGTTTATCTCCATTGCAAACCTTTTAGTTATTACATGCAGAAAATGTTAAAATGACTGTACTTTAAACATGAAAACATTGCCATCTACGGTTACCCTCCGGAATAATAAATATGGAAACTGACAAACAAGATAAAATAGTTCCCATTTTTTCTATGTTATTTCATGCTGGCGTTTTCCCTCGTGGAGATTGTGATCGCCAACCAGCGACTGTATAGTACCAGCTTTTGTGGTTTTAGCGGTTATATGTTGTTGTTTTCATGTCCTGCAGACTAGAGCTCTTTGTAGAGCTATATCCTCCCTGCAAAAGGGGGAGAAATTTTCCCGCATTGACCCCAAAGCTCACGTTTTTTCCATCCCCGAAAATCATTCAAATAAGAGTTGTTGTGTTTACACTTTTGTTTTGAGTTTACACCGTTTTGTTTTTAACTTAACGCTGTTCGCTTATCGCTTATCCTCCAGGAACCTTGTTTTATATTTTCATCATTTCCTCGAGTCGATGTTAAACAAAATTATATCGGAACGGTATTAAACCGTCAGCGAAAGAAAGGCATTAGAGAGCAGTGAAAACAAAACCCAAAATAGTATCCCTAAACAATTTATTTCAATAATTTATATGAATATTTACACCTTCACACAAGCGAGTCTGTACATCAGTCATGATCTGAAACATCAGGTCAACCAAAAGTCACCAAAATTAGATAATTACAAATCATTACTCCAAATGAGTAATCAAACTCAAACATTAAAAAATGAACCAGCAGCACAAATAAATATTTCAAATTATGAAAATAAACATTACTTACGTGAACTGCAAAAACTTACTTAAAATACAAAGTTACTAAACAATTTTGAAATTTAGGTAAAACGAGGCATCATTAGGGTAACTAAAAACGGTCACACTCCATCCGGGAAGATTACAGCTTACGACACACACACACACACACACACACACAATCCTATTTAGATAGTCACTACAGCTCCACGCTACCGATGAGGTTACCGTCCACACTATATGCGGCTCCTTAGCTGACAAAATGCCCAGTGAAGCTACACTCCAAAATGAAGTTCTCCATACGACGAAAACACACCAAAAGCTGCCCAATGAAGGTCACACTCCAAATGGAGTCTTTCTCAAAATGACCCGACAACCGTCCAAACCTCTCCATGAAAGTCCTCTCATGACGACACGGTATTTCTCCGGCCAAAGACTGAGAAAACACTATTGACAGCCAATTTGAAGTCAGACTCCGTAAGATAACTTAACACCAAATGGTATCCATACTTGATTGCTGCCTTATACTAGTCCACAGGTAAGCATACGTGATGCTCTGCTGCTGAGGGATTCGACTGTCTCTGACTGACTGTCCTTAGTCCTCACACCTCACCAACAACATCGCTGCCAACGTGGCGACACAGGAGGGACAACAAAAGAAAGGAAACAATCGAACTATGATTGTTCCCTTCTAACAACCGCTTGAAGTAATGTATATATATATATATATATATATATATATATATATATATATATATATATATATATATATTTTATATATATAATTCCTTTTAACTTATTTGTTATTCACCTTTATTTTATTGTATTATATATATATATATATATATATATATATATATATATATATATATATATATATATATCTATATCTATATATATTTATATATATTATATATGAAATTCCTTTGAACTTATTTTGTTTATTCACATTATTTTTTTTGTATTATATATTGGTATATTAGATATATTATATATATATATATATATATATATATATATATATATATTATATATATAGATATATATATATATATGTGGTATATATATATATAATATATATATATATTATATATATTATATATATATATATATGATATATATTATATATTTATATTATTATATCATATGACGATTCTTTTAACTTATTTGTTTATTCACCTTTATTTTTTATATTATATATTGTATATATATATATATAGTATTATATATATATATATATATATATATATATAGTAAATACATATCTATGTGTATGATATATATATATATATTATATATATATTTATATATATTATCTTACACGAAATTCCTTTGAACTTTTGTTTATTCACATATTTAGTTTCCTAATGTTATTACGGCGACAATAACCTAGACGTTGTGACGCCAGTTTTAACAGCCACAAATCAAATGCAAATCCATAAAAAAAAAAATTTTTCATCATGAACGCTTCCTAGTGTCTTATGCATACCGCACGTTCATTATCCAAGTATAGTGAATCCACGCGTTCATCGCAAAGAGTTTATTAGCTCGTCATTGAGTGGTCCCAGAGGAGGTTTGATAGTTGCAAAGTTCTCGGTTTTATTCACGGTCCTATATGCATCCCCTTTAGTTTCCATCGATTTTTGTGGTTAGTTCTATAGTACAGGGCCATAGGTCCTAAAGCATGAAACCTGCCCTTTCATCTTCGTAGTCTTGGTCAGTTCCTCGTGGAAAACGCCTGTTACGTTGTCGCCAAAAGTTTTTTTTTTTTTTTTTTGTTTTTTTTTTATTTCCAACATAATGAGATATTGAGTCTGCCTGATTTGAAATTTCGAAAAGTCGAATGCACAGAGAGTGATATCCTAGGTTATCGCGCTCTCTACTTTTAAGATATTTTTTAGGTTTCAGTTTATGCACATGTATACACACACACACACACACACACACACACACACACACAACACTAAAATATATATAATATATTATATAATATATATATCTATATATATATATATATCATATATATATATATATATATATATATATTATGTATATATTATATATATATACATGATAAGCAATACACAGATAGCCAGAAATCCAAGCGCTTTCGTCTTTACTAAGACATTGTCATTTTCCTGTGGTATTCGCTTATTTAGTGAAGTCACGTGCATCTACTGTGATTTTTTAAGCACACACACAATTATATATATATATATATATATATATATATATATATATATATATATATATATATTAATATACATACATAGATCGAGTGCATCTTATTTGCCAGGTGCAAGGTCATGTGCAAGGCTAGCAAGGCTATTGTTAGAGAGAAGCAATGATTATATTCATTTAATATTATAATAATATATATATATATATATATATATATATATATATATATATATATATATATATAGATATATATATATATATAGTATATATATATACACATACAGATACATATATATGTATGTATATATGATATACATTCAATGAATAATGTAGTACCATATTAATACATTTCAAATTAATTAATCATTTCTTCCGTCACACAATAGCCTTGCACATGACCTTTGCACCTGGCAAATAAGATGCACTCGAGGCGTTCCACGACTTAATGGCCGTCAGGGTATCATGCGCCAAGTTCTTCCATTAACTTTTCGTCCCACGGAGCCCGTCCTGGCAAAGGCTGCCCCGTCGCGAGTCCTTTAATCTTGTTTGAGAGCCCTTGTCTGGTTTCTTCCTCGAAAACATTGGAGGCCTCTTGGTTCCCCTCTGATAAAGCACTTTGAGACTCCTTGATTGTCTCTCGGGAGACTTTTAGATGCATTTCGTTTTACATCTCTGCTGCGTTTCTGAGGCCTTCGCTGGAGTCATCGTTATACTGCAGTTATTAATTCCCATTTCTTCTTTCGGTTCTGTGTGACTTTAAATCCTTTGATTCGTCACACTGAACGTTTTTTTTTCTTATATTACTCGGGCTGGAGTGAATTCATTCAGAGATGGAAGGGAATCACTCTGCAAGCCATGCGCGTAAAGAACTGACACGCTGATTTTACCGAGATTGGCACAAACCGGCCAATCTTTATCGTGTATAGGGGCTAAAAATGACAAACCCGGCGAGACTAGCCAGTCCTCTCACTTTTCCAACATGTTCAACCGGACATGTCAGACTAACCAAGACTGGCATTATCCCCCGCCTGTCTGTGGTATGTAGGGATGGACTAGCAGGACGACTGGGTTGACCCACCTATTTGACATGTATTTTATTGCTTACCCTTCAGTAGTCTGCAGTTTTGCCCCTGCGGTTGGCGGTAGTAGTCTGCAGTTTTGTCCTATGTATTACATGTGCCCAAGTTGTAATATTTTGATTTATTGCTCTTTACAGCAGACCGAGAAACGTTGGTAAATCTCGGCAGGACAAACCGACGCCAGTCGTGTATGTGTACGGATGGCTAGCTAAGATTTGTGGTGTATGGACTTTCAAGTTCTGAAACAGATTATATCCGAATTTACTGTGTAAGAGGTTTATATAATTTCTTTTCATTTAAAATGTCTCTCTAACTGCTTTCAACTGCTTTCCTTTTAATTTCAAGAGAGAGAGAGAGAGAGAGAGAGAGAGAGAGAGAGAGAGAGAGAGAGAGAGAGAATATCAAGGAGGAAACACATGAGGCAGGCAATTATTATGATTGCTGGTTAAACAAAAAAGATAAAAAGAGAAAAAAAAGGTGCTGTTTGCTACTTTCGTTGCGCGGGCTTTTTATCTGTTGACTGGGCGCTGCATAATCTTGCTTAATGCAACTTGTGGAAAGGAAGGAGGAGCCGGATGTTTACCCTTTGCAATCGGGAATCCGGTGGCATTCTCCTCTCTCTCTCTCTCTCTCTCTCTCTCTCTCTCTCTCTCTCTCTCTCTCTGAGGGGGTTCGTGTTCCCCCTTCTTCCCTAGTTATTGGTTATTATCCTGTTGAAGCTTCTTAAAAGGTACGGAACATTGGTTTCCGTTGTTTTTCAGAGAGAGAGAGAGAGAGAGAGAGAGAGAGAGAGAGAGAGAGAGAGAGAGAGAGAGAAGCATTGGTTTCGGATGTTTTGCTGTTGGGGAGAGTGAAGGAGAGAGAGAGAAAAGAGAAAAAGAACACTGGTTTCTGTTTTTTTTTCTAGGGGGGTGTTTCAGAGAGAGAGAGAGAGAGAGAGAGATTGGCTTCACATGTTTTTCGGTTGGGTGAGAGAGGGAGAGATAAGAACATTGGTGTCTTGTTTTTCGGAGAGAGAGAGAGAGAGAGAGAGAGAGAATGTCCCTCAGAAGACCTTATATTAAAATTAGAAGGAAAAAAGCTGCATGAAGCAAGTATTCAGATTAAATGTTTCCATTAAATATCATTGCCAACAATTTTAGTTTAAACTGAAATTAAAGATTTATTTTATATTTAACCCGATGAATTTTGAAGGTCATTCAGATGAGAACTCCCTTTGGAAAAGGTGGGTCGGATCTCTGATGGGAAAAGAAGAGGAAATCCAAGAAAATGGATAAAAAAATGTTTCTTTCGTAATGTTTTGTACTCCGTACCTGCCTAATATATATATATATATATATATATATTATATATATATATACTATTATTATATATATATATATTATATAATATATATATATACACACACACACACACACACACACACACACACACACACACACACACACTCCAACTATAGGATGTTACGCAAAATCAGCTTTTAAAGGCGGTAATGGACGCAGACGAAAATAGAGTAAACAATGCTTAAATACGCTTCAATACGGAAGCGTTAGGTTAAACCTTGATTCTCAGTTCTCAGGTCACGTGTTTTTTTTTTTTTTTTTTTTTTTTTTTTTCCTCTCTCTCTCTCCTTCTCGGCACTATTTAGCAAATAGATATTGATCCCGGAGGAAAAATATAACTCTCAATTCCAGGAGTGTCAACGCCTATTTAAGGTGTAAGTGAATTGTTTAAATTTAATTCTTTTTTTAATGCGAATCTTCCTGGGGAAGCTCTTGTGTAAGACATCAGGGATTTTCAAAGTTCATATACAATGTCTCTCTCTCTCTCTCTCTCTCTCTCTCTCTCTCTCTCTCTCTCTCTCTCTCTCTCTATATATATATATATATATATATATATATATATATATATATATATATATATACACACACACACATGCACACATGCATTAAGCTACAAATGTCCTTTAACATCCAATTTGTTCTTCCTTGGAATTAATATATTTTCATATATGTTAACCAAAGGGAAATTTTGTAGTTGATTATAATTTCGCCCCCTCGTGAATTCGAACCAGCGCGCACGAGAGAAATCAGGATTTCAGTGACATCTTCTCGGCCAAGTCTGTAAAGACGTTAATTAGAATTTTCTAGCGAAACACACATGTCCGTAATTTAGAGCTGCTTGATAGGGATAAATGAGTGTCCTCTAGATGTCTAAGCTAAGTGAAAGTTTTAATGGACAACCTTACGGATAAATCCTCTGAAAATCATTTTTAAGTGGAAGATGGAAATCGTTAAAATCTCTAAAAGGGTTAACTGGTTAAGAGCCTCAACGAGTTGGAAATAGTGGTTCTTTCAGAACAGCTGGCACTAAATAACTCGACAGGTGAAATGAAGAGGAGGAATGGAATAATGAAAAGCATAGGATTTGGAAATTTCAAAGACATGCTGGTAGTGAATGCTTTTGAAATCATTGCAGTGTGGGTTATCTCAGAGAGAGAGGCAGGGATCAAAGGTCTGCCAATGGTTACCTAACAGAGAGATGTCTGTGATGAAAATTGGAGCTGGTAACCTTTTAAAGAAATTGGATTAGGAATAAATGATGCCCATCTTCTTTCGACTGGAATGGGAATGTTAAATTTTGCCCCAGAGGTTTTGTTTGTTAACGTGTTTGTCACTGCTCTACGAAAGGTAATCTGAAATATCCTTAGATTTTGTAGAGACAACTTTTTCCAAGAAATAGTTTTAAAAAATTTTTCCCCCACCATTCCTTAAACCAAACCCCCCCCCCCCCCCCCCCCCCCACCCCCCCCCACCCCCCCACCCCGCGCGGAGATTAGATACCTAATCCTCTGGAGGGAGGCAGTGTTGAAATCCCAGAAATTAGATATCCAAGAAGTGAAAGGATTTAGTTTATTTTCGTTTTGGACACAGCATAAACATAAATCCTCGAAAAACTAGTGTTTAGAATTTTCCATTTCATGTGAAGAGGGAAACCTTTTAAAGAAAAATGGGCAATTAGATATGCGAAAGAAATAAACTTATCACGAATTAACAGTTTTCTTGTGACAGAACTTCCCAAAAAAGAACAAACTTGAAATGCAAAGACCCTTTAATTTCAAAAGGAAAACCAAAACTATTTTTAAAAGGTAATACTGTTTAATTTATTTTCAGGTTAAATGTGTAATTCGAGTGAGAAAACTATACTGTATATAAAAAAAGCTTACGAAAAGTCACGTAAGTCTGACACGACGACACAGGAATATAGGAATTCTCTTTAGCTATTTCTGTGGGTTCTGGGGGAACATTTACTTTGGAAAATGTTGGCAATTTCTACCCGCCCAGGAATTCATCAGTGATGGCGGCTGCAAACGCCTGCTTCGTAAAACTCTCTCTCTCTCTCTCTCTCTCTCTCTCTCTCTCTTCTCTCTCTTCTCTCTCTCTAGGATGAGAGTGTTTTTGTATCTTAATAACTTTAATTATTTACGATTTGTATTTAAACGTGTAGAAATCACATTCGTATGCATCCTTATATTATTTTATTTAAATGCCAAAAACTGAAAAAAAAAAAAAAAAAAATTCTTTTGCAAGCACGAACGCTCAGGCGCTTGTACACGCATAGCGAAAATGAAGTTCTTTTTGTAACCCATGGACTGAACATGCACAAAAATTTCCCCCCATTCACATACTACACGTGACAGCGAGATCTTCTTCGTCCCCCTTTGTCTTAGCTGATTACAGATAATTGTGATATCCTGGCTGGAAAATTGTGTACAGTCGTTTATTTCGGTAAATACACAGCGGAGAGAGAAGTATTTTTTAATTATCCAATCTTAATCCTCGGGTTGGCAGGAGCTAATTAACTCGACTCTGAGCTATATATCTAAAATGCAATTTCTCTCCGTTATTTTGTTTCAGGGCCTCTGTGAAAAGACAGCTGCTTTTTAGCAGTTGTTTTGCTCATCTTTTCTTGTTTTGTTTGGTAATAAATGTCGGCTCTGACTTTCGAATATTTTTTTCTCATTTTATAAAAGTTCTCAGAGTGACCCTTGATTATTGTTATGCTGTTTTTTTTTTTTTTCCTTTTTAAGCAGCGCTTAAATGGTCACAAGTGATTTCAGCAACTCTTTGTTATTTTATTTTTTTAATGACGTGATCATAGTAATTCGCTTAGTTTGAGTCATGAGGAATTATTTCAGCTTTACGGTTTGGTTTATAATTTTTTTATGATTTAGTTTATTTTTTTGCGGCTTCGCTGGTAATATTTATGGTTTAGTTTATTTATTACGGTTTAGTTGATTTTTTTATGGTTATTTTTTAAAGTAGGTTTTTTTTTACGGTTTTAGTTTTTTGGATATTTTTTTTTTTTTTTTTGCTATTTTGTTAATATTTGCGTTTTTTTAGTGGGGGGAATATTTTTTTTTTTTTTTTGCCGTTTATTTTATATATTTTACGGTTTAGTTTACATTTTTTGCTGTTTAGTTAATATGCTTTTACGGTTTAGTTTACATTTTTTACGGTTAAGTTTATATTTTTTGCAGTTTAGTTGTTATTCTTTTAGTTTAGTGTTTACATTTTTTACGTTGTTATTCTTACGATCAGTTGATTTTTTTACGGTTTGGTTGATATATTTTACGGTTTTATATTTTTTGGGGTTATGTTTTTTTGGGGTGTGTGCAGTTTAGTTTGTATTTTCCTTAAGGTTTATTTTTGTTTTTTTTGCTTCGTTTTTACGGATATTCATTTTGTCCGTCACATCGCGCAGCCTTCCAACTCGTTTGCCGTAATCAGAATCAAAATGCTTTCGGTTATGCCTCATTTCTTATTCTATACCCATCTTCCCTTCCGCCCCTTCTCCCGTCATCATGGCGGTTATTTTCCCCTTCCCTCGCCCCTTCCCCCTTCTCCCTTCCCCCTTCCCTCGCCCCTTCCCCTTGCTTGTGTATACATTCACCTCATTTCCCCAACTGTGGCTCAACCTTCCTCACCTTCCTCATTTCCCTCACTTCCCGGCCGACACCTCCCGTAATTGGCCTCATAAATCCCCGCGACTTTGCCTGGAAAGGAAGGAAGGAAGGAGAGAGAGAGAGAGAGAGAGAGAGAGAGAGAGAGAGAGAGAGAGAGAGAGAGGAAGGGATGGAGGAATATGGAAGCATGGCTAGAAAGATAGAGGGAGAGGCGTTGTATCATGATAGGAGAGAGAAGGATTGATATCATATTAACTGGTAAACAGAGAATGCTATCTAAGTGAAATGACTTGAGTCTTGTGGTGATACAGAAAAGAAATCCTATCAGTAGAAAGAACAACGTAAATAAAAGGCCGGAGAGGAAATGTCGAGATGAGGTAAACTGACGAGAGTGAAGGAGGGAGAATGATGGTAGAATTACAAGAAAATTAGCAAAGGATAATAATGTGAAGGAAAAAGGAGAGAATAAGTTTGCAAAGACAGAAAGAAAGGGAAACCAAATTAGTGTGGATAATCAGAAATCTCATGCAGGTGATTAAAAAGAAACTAAATAGAAAAGAAATAAGGAAAAGGTTCGGAAAAGGTTTTTAAAAATAATTGACGCAGAATATTGTGAATTATAATTATTTAGTGCTTAGGATATATAATGCAATGATGAAAAACTTGAAAGATTACCAAGTAATCGTGTTTTGTGTCGAAGAAAAAATCATAAATTTGGTCCGAAGGTAGAGGGAATGAAGGAGGGAAGGAACGAGAGAATTTTTTTTTTCAAAAAGTGGTTAAAGTAGAACAAGGAGCTTGTGATAAGAATAAAGAATATGATATGAAATGAGATTCAGGATTTATATATCTATTATATAAACGGGAAAACACGTCTGTTTGTTTGTCTGTTCCAAGTGAACGTCTACGCCAGTGAACCGAACTGTATGAAATTTGGGTATGAAATAATTATGCAATTAAGAAGTCCACAAATTGATCGTAAGACGAGAGTGAAGTCAAATGGACGATTGAAAGAGTAATTAGGGGACTGGTTAAATCATGGAACGTCACAGATAAGAAGAGTTCATCTGTGCAGTGTAAGCAACAGCGGGGGTTGGGGGGGGGGTGGGGGGCGGGTGGGGCCTGGGAGATTTGTGTTGATTATAGAGATCGAGAGGGGTCGGTGCGCCCTTCTCCCCGAGATAAGTGACGGTAATTATATAAGGAGTGAATTATAGATGGGCGGGGAGGGAGGGAGGACCCACCGTGTTCATCGTCCCTAAAACAAGATTGCCATTTGGATGACTTGTTAGGGCGAGACAAGAAGTGAGTGAGGGCGAAGCTTAATGCTTTTGGCTTTTCTAAAGGTTGGATGTGGGAGACTTCCGGTAAATGGTTGCGTGCAGCTGGTTTCATTTTAGTTTTATTTAATTTTTTTTGTCAGTTAGGCAATAGTGATGATTTATTTTTTATTTTTCGTTCTAGATTTGTGTATGTGATGACTTCTTTATATTCATATTGTACCAAGAAAGTTTTTTTTTTTTTTTTCTTCTTTTTCTTTTTTACCTCGAGCTTCACAGGACTAATTTCGCAATTCCAGTAACTCCTAGACCGATCGGCATTTCGTTTCTGTGCTTCGTAATGATATGTAGTTCAAGTCATCCACAAGATTCTCCCTTCCACGGCTACTGATAAAAGCGTGAGACATGGTGTATATATATTTCCTTTTTGAGTAACGAATGGATCACGGAAATATAAACCGTAGAAAGACAAACCACTGAATTGATCCATTTAGTCAACTATTTTACTCTATAAATAAGCAACCAAATATGGAACAAAAATTGAAATTATACTTTCGGCTATCCATAGTACTCTTAAATAAACAACCGAATGATAAAAAAAAAAAATGCTAACACTTGGGCATCGAAATACCTTGACTGAAATTTACTGGCAGTCAAATTACCAGGAATGAAACAGCCAGGAGTCAAATGACCTAGAATCAATAAAATACTGAATTTTTGCAGAATTCATTTTCTCAAGTTTTGCGTGTCTTGTAACCGTTGCTATGGAGAAGTCTTTGTCGTCTCAAAAAAAAATCAGTACTACGGGCATCAGTTAACTTATTTCACATACTTTCCTTTTATGATAATGTTATTAAGGGTATTTTCGACCTCGTTATTATGAACGCCGCATGAATATATTCATTCATGATTTATGAAAAGATTTTTTATTAGCTGTCAAGTGTTACTCTTCGCATTATTAGTAAATATTATATTTCTTGTGGAATAATTTTTTTTCAGATATTAAAATTTGTGAATAAGGTTGAAATATTTCCAAGTTATTTTTAAATCATACACACACACAAACATATATATAATTTTATATTTTATTTAATTTAATATATTATATATATATATGTGTGTGTGTGTGTGTGTGTGTGTGTGTGTGTGTGTGTGTGTGTGTGTGTGTGTGTGTGTGTGTAGTGTGAATAAAAATCATAATGTCTACTTGATGAATAGAAAATATATATAAAACCACGAAAGAAAAAATAAACGTGATTAGATCTAGTAATGCAATGTAATTAACATAGACTAACATACAACGTGATTGTTTATATGTATTTAATGAAATACCGATCAGTGACATGCGATAATGTTCATATCATATTACGATTCCATTATTGGCTGTAATGTGAAAGCCATGATAATGCGTTTTTCCGTTGTACCAGAAAAGTAAATAAATGGATAAATGGTAAAATAGTTATATCATCGCTGTATATAAATCATGGAAATTATTCGGCAACAATGCGCTGCCCACGGCCGTAAAATCCGACTTGCAATGAA
>NC_061106.1:32666571-32704071 GCF_015104395.2 Macrobrachium nipponense
TCTCTCTCTCTCTCTCTCTCTCTTCTCTCTCTCTCTCTCTCTAGTCTCCATTTCGTTTTCTTTCAGACCATTCGTTTTCGTGCTCTCTCTCTCTCTCTCTCTCTCTCTCTCTCTCTCTCTCTCTCTCTTTCTAGTCTCCCTTTCGTTTTCTTTCAGACCGTTCGTTTTTGTGGTTCTTTTCTCTTTCTCTTCGATTTTCTGTCAGTTTATCCCTGTTAGGTTCGTCAGGGGACGGCCTTTTCTCTGTAGTTTTATATCTCCTCTTTTTTTGCAATTCATTCTGTGGGTTTTATTCTTCCTTGGGTTTGCCCTATTTAAATCGTTTTTTCTTCGCTTTTTTATTTACTCAAAGTCCATCTTCTATTACTCGGCCTCAGATCCCCCCTAATCGCCGGAGTGCTCAAAGTAATCCTGATTTGAGGTTGTTAATCCGCGTCGAAAGCAAACAGCAACTCCAATCACCCTTAACAATTGGGGGGAGGTGGGGGGTAGATGCTGGCCAACTGGGGACCTCCTCCCCCAATGAGGTTAGATCGGGTTAGATTTACCTCCTTGTTCCTACCCCCTTCCCCGTCCACCTTTCAACCATTTCCTTCATTTTTCTTCTTCCTGTCGTGTCCGTTTGTCACTGTCATCCGCCTTATTTTTTCATCCATTAAAAAATGATATTCCTAATTCTCTCCTTCCAAAGGATGATAGTTAAGCGTTCATTTAAAATCGTCGGGATAAAGGTTAGTTATGAAAGACGATGAATATATTAAACTTCTTCTTTTACTGACTTTTTATAAAAAATATACTGAAGATATTTGGAAGTTACCGCCCCTTCAAAAATGTTGGGAGTTGATAAAGTGGTGTTTAAACTTTTGATCCTGTAATGGATTATGAGACAGTTTTCTCGTATCCATTTTTTTTTATCTCCGCTTAGCCCCACTGCTAACTTCTTAGTTATGTCAAAATGACGGATCTTTTAGTATTATGGGCTTGAAAGTAAACGATGATTTCCTCCTTTTTTTTCTTTTAAGAATGTTATACCTCTTACCAATTATAAATGTAAGCAGAGGAAGTTGCATGCGTTGCATGTTTTTCGTGTGTGGATCATGCATCTCCAAATGTAATTCGAGCTTATCGACCTCCTTTTTTGGTGGTAATTCTATTCCTCTTTTCTGCCTCTTAGAGAGTGAGTGACACGGGCTCTTGCTTTGGGGTATCCCGCAAGTAAGAGAATTGAGAGCGAAAGTTTCTTATCTCGAAACCAATCTTATTCTTTAAGTTAAATTCAATGGGTACCTGTTTTTTAGCAGTGTTGCCAAATTGATCTCTTTGTTGGTAACGTGTTTCTTATTGCTTTCGTTCGTTTTCTTGATTATCTGGTATTGTATTTATCGAAGAAACTTTTTTATTTTTCTGGCGGAAAATATTTTGTGAGTTTTCTTACTTTAACTCCGAGTCTGGTTTGACAAATGCGAATATCTTGTGGGGGGCGGGGGAGGGGGGGCTGGCGGTGCCTGCATTTAAAACACAGAGACTGAGGAACCAAAAGATTCAGGGAAAATAAAACTGGCCATTTGCTTAAAAAGACGAAAAGGCAGAAGTTGAAACTGAGAATTAGAAAAGAAATGAAGGGGAAATAACGACGAATCGAAAAACTGCTACATTTTCATAGCTTCTTCAGAAAAAACGTTCCTCTAAAAACCATCTGAAAGAGGTGATAGATGGATGGCGTGGCTGTTGGATGGCGATCACGTTCTGCCCTCGTATTACGGAGATGTAACAACTTCTCTCATGCTGATACCCGAGAAGATCTCTCTCTCTGTCTCTCTCTCTCTCTCTCTCTCTCTCTCTGAGGTGTCCTTACTGCTCCCACCCTGACCGTGAGAATGATAGACAAGTTTTTAAATCAAATAGACTGACATTACATACAGAATTAAGATTATGAACGAGTCTCTTGCCATCTCTGTTGCTCTACTTTACGGTATAGTGGTTAGCGTCGTGCTATGCCACTCAAATGTCGCGGGTTGGTGTCTCTCCCAGTACGATGAAAAATCACTGGCTCTGTATGATGATCAGTTACGGTTGCAGTATGGGGTCTGCGGTGGGAGGTTGACACCAACATTCTTTGGAAGCTTGAATTTAAAGTTATTGGTCCCTTTGTCCTTATTTTATGTGAATAGGTTTCATCTGCTGAAATAATAATAATAATACGATAGTGAAACTGTATGCAAATGATTTTTGTCTATTTAAGAAGATACTACGAGTCGGCTGGCAAGCTAGAAAGGGAACTGAGAGAGAGAGAGAGAGAGAGAGAGAGAGAGAGAAAAAGAATGTCCTTTTTCCCCGCAGCATTTTTCATTTCCTTTTTCGAACAAATCCGATTTTGTGTAAACTTTAGCAGTTTTCATTATATGCGGTATTTTGACCTCATCAAGAGTCCTTGATGTTATTAATGTTACCATTATTTGAGCAGACGAAACCTCTTCACATGAACAAGCACACAGGGGCCGTTGACTTGAAAGTCAAGCTTCCAAAGCATGTTAGTTTCATCCTCCCACCGCAGTAACTGATCATGATGCACAGCCATAGATTTTTCATCACCCTGGGGTAGACGCGAACCCGTGTCATCTGAGAGGCATAACACGACACTTAACCACAATACAAGCGAACTATAATAGATTCACATCAACCGTGCATTTGATGTCTAGGTCCGTCTCTTACGACGCTCCTGATTGGCTAGTGATAAGCCAATCACAGGGCTGGAAACTCTCAGTCTCTCGAGAGAGTTCACATGGGCAGGATGTGTGTTCCACCTCTCCTGAGGTATACGTTTGAAAGACGTATCCTTCAGGAGAGGAGGAACACACATCCTGCCTATGTGAACTCTCTCGAGAGACTGAGAGTTTCCAGCCCTGCGATTGGCTTATCAACAGCCAATCAGGAGCGTCGTAAGGGATGGGCCTAGACATCAAATGCATGGTTGAGTGAATCTACTATAGCTATAATTTTTCTTATATAAAACTTGGCGTTAGCCAACATAAAAAGTGTCTCTTTAAGATTATAGTCGTTCTGAATATTTTATTGTCATTTAAATGCTTAAAATCTTGTCTGTTTGTAGTCCCTTGAGTCCATTCTGGTAATTTGTTGCCTGACAGTTTTCGAGTTTGGATATTTTAAGGGAGTGAATTTTTCCGCTCGCTTTTGAAATTTTAATTTCCTTCCTTATTCTTTTCCTTGCTTGTCTGGGTTGTTTTTATTTCTCTGTACTGTTTGCTTTTTATTACGCTTTCCTTTGTGTTTGTTTAGTTTTTTTATTTGTGTCGGTTTTTTCCCCTCTCTGCTTGACCTATATATTCTTTTATATACTTTCTTTATATTTGTCTTGTTTTTTCCCCATCTCTGTTTTTTCCATATATATACTTTTATATCTGTCATGTTTATTTTTCATTCTCAGCAGTTCTGTGCCCCAGTTCTCTTTCTCTCGCGGTTCTTACTCTGACTTGAGTTCTACTACTTTCCTCGAAAAACATATTTTATCAGATTTGCGTAAGGAACTCTTCTCTTGATAATATGTTGCCATGTATTCTTAAGGTGGCGCGTTGCTAGATCATTTCTAGGTATTGGCTCCTATGTTAAGTTGACGAGTCTTATAAAAGTTATTAGTTGAACGCTGGTAAGTTGAGACTCGGTAATTGGATTGTTAGTTATATAGTCCCACGAATGGAATAAGCCAGTTTTTATTGGCAAGGAAAATTGTTCTAGATTTAAGAGTCTTTAGGACCTGAACCTCTCTGCGCAATGTTGATACCCACCACACAACCACCCACCCTACACCACACACACATATATATATATATATATATATATATATATATATATAGGTGTGTGTGTTTATATGTATAGTATATCGATATATAGATATATTTATATATATATATATATATATATATATATATATATATATATATATATATATATATGTATATACATATATAAAGTGAGAGGTGTATTAAGGATAGGTGGTTCCGAGATTTGCCTTGGGAAAATATCTTGCACTTCCACTATCCCAATATCCTCGGAAACTGTTGCTTTACTATAATAGCTACGCCAGGGAGTGTAGCATAGAGCCACTTTTAAACTGGGATGTCTTGGTTAAGCAGCCGTCTAGTAAATCTATTCAGGAGTCATCCCAGTAATTCCTCTCTTGTCCGTCCAGTGAGAGATGAACTTTGCAAAGGGCTTCGTTTCCTGCCAAACCGGGCTTGTTGTTTTTTTTTTTTCCTTTCTTTTTGCTGCTGGAATTTTATCGCTTTTTTATATATTTTCCCATGTAATGATGGTATGATCTTGATCAGCACTATCTCGTGGATAATTAAATCGTTCATAAGCCGCTTTCAAATTCAGATTCTTACAGGATGAATATTAGTAGTGTCTCTCGCTGCGAACATTTGTGTCATCAAAAATTCCATTCTCTCTCTCTCTCTCCCCCAGTTTATATTTTCTGTTTTTTTTTCCGGATCTCATGTTCTATTTATTTTTCCCATTTCACGCGTGTGTAGGCGGAGCTGTCACTGGCGGGGTGACGAATGATGGTCCGTTTCAGTTATTTGTTTCAACTGTATTTACATTTCTCCGTTATCCAAGTGTCATGGAATGAAATTGATTTTTTTTTTGGTCCATGTTCGTATCTCTCACTTTTGTACGAGATACATATGTATTGTGTAGTGTGTTATTTTTATAAGTCAAGTTTGTATTTCGTTATTCATTTTTCGCATGTGCCTGTCATGTATGACTTTTTTCAGTTATAACTTATTGATCCTCTGCCAGCCTGTACCTCGTAGGGAGGTGTTGTGCCATCAGTGCCCCTCACGCTGTGCACTGTAGGCGTTACTTAAGGCTTAAGGTTCTTTAGCACCTAGCTGCAACCCCTCTCATTCCTTTTCCCCTTTCTTCCATCTTGCCATTGGTTCATAGTGCGACTGTGAGGTTTTCCTCTTGTCACACCTTTCAAACCTGTCTACTTTCACATTTCCCTTACAGCGGGGAGTGACCTCATTGGTTCCAGCGCTTGGCCTTTGGCCTAAATTCTATACTGTTTTGTAAGCCTGTATGTTCTAGACCTCGTAGTTGTTCATAATGTTGCTCAGTTGAAGTTGTGATGACATTCAGCATTCACGTTCGATTGCTGACAGAGATTTGTAACCTTTGAAGACTGAAATGATTCAACCGCTTGAAAGGAAAAGCGAATCTCCGATAAGACGATTAGCGTAGACATTCAGGAACCTTGTTATTCACGCTTTCTACTATGCAAGCAATAATACCATTACAATACTACTCGAATCCGCTACGCTCTGTGATTGTTCTTTCATGAACGTGTGGAATCTGTTTGTTTTTTTCCAGCATGCATCAGACTGAAAAGAATTTTTCATCCTCATTCATCAAAATTAATAAATTTTTCACGAGAACTTCGCGTAAACTAATTTTCAAAAGTAAAAATCCGTATAACAGTTTAACGTGATCCCGCAAAACGAGGCAAAGCAAACTAAAACCTCTTTGAGAAGGGAATCAGACACCTTTTTCAAAACATTATAACTGATGATTTTTGGTGTACGGCGAATTGTTCCATTTTAGCATTTATAAATACTTCATGTTTTCTGAATGAAAACATTTATGCCTTTCTGTCCTGATTTACGTGTCTTAAATGTTCATTACTCTTGTATGAGAAATTGACTTTTGAGAAGAGTGTGCGTAATATTGTTTCCTGTGTTTTTGAGAAACTTGGTGAATTATTTGCGAATGCTATATATTTATTCTTTTCGTATGTTTTTATTGTTGCTTGTTATTTTATGCAAGTGGCCTCACGGATGAGATTTCCTTTATATAGACATAGAGGTCACACGCTAATGAGAGAGATTGGCTAACCTAATGGTGGCCGGGGATAGACGATAAGGACCCTTTTGACGAGAGGAAGTTGGGTAATGAGTATGATATTTTACGTTCTTTTGTAACGTCTGACCTTCAGTGGTTAATAATAACCGTAGTAAATAAAGGCGGCATATTGGTCGGACTGAAATCGTAAAAGGATCTTGCAATTTCAACAACACGGTTTTTTTTTTCAACATGAGAGGATATCTAGACATATGAAGAATGGTAAATTGTGTATGTGTGTGCTCGTGCGCGCGCGTTTAGAGAGAGAGAGAGAGAGAGAGAGAGAGAGAGAGAAGAGAGAGAGAAGAGATTCTCTTACAGATGAGGGATGGTAAATTGTGCGTGTATTTTTGCGTTGAGAGAGAGAGAGAGAGAGAGAGAGAGAGAGAGAATCCTCATATAGATGAGGGATAATAAATTGTGTATGTGTGTTTGGAGAGAGAGAGAGAGAGAGAGTGCTGATCTCATACAGATGAGGGATGGTAAATTGTGTGTATGTGTTTGGAGAGAGAGAGAGAGAGAGAGAGAGAGTATCCTCGACCCTTCTACCGCATACCGTTCTCATCCATCTGGCGTTCAAGCTGCAAATCCCGAATAATGATGGTGGGCCTTAGCCCTCAAGTCTCCTCGCCCGTCCTTGATCTGCGAGTCAAAAAGCGAGGAGGCCACAACGATGTTTTACAGGAATTCTTCTCAGCGTCGTGGATTTGCAACACCCCCCCCCCCCCCCCGACCCCCCTCCGAAACATTAGCAGAATCATGGCAATACTGTTCTTGCACCTGAAGAACATAATAAGGAATCCGCATTTCCTAGCGTTCCAATAAATGCAATAACCTTCGTAGCAGCTAGATTTAATGAGAGAGAGAGAGAGAGAGAGAGAGAGAGAGAGAGAGAGAGAGAGAGAGAGAGAGAGATTTTAATTAAGTATGTGTTT
The DNA here is from genome assembly GCF_015104395.2 of Macrobrachium nipponense. NCBI lineage: Eukaryota > Metazoa > Arthropoda > Malacostraca > Decapoda > Palaemonidae > Macrobrachium > Macrobrachium nipponense. Next base: position 32,673,426 of record NC_061106.1, read on the forward strand.
TTGCTGCTTGTATTGCAATGAGAAAGTATTCTTATCGGTAATTATTTTAGAATCATTGACCTTAACTGCAGCGATGCCGTATTTTTAATCAGGCAACAAATTCATATTGATGAAGACCTTAAGTTGATAATTAATCTGTTATATTTTCATTTGGAGATGCATTCTGGCTTACGATGCAGTACTTGAATATTCATTTTCCTCAATTGCAACTTAAATATATATGTATATATATATATAGATATATGGCTTAGTAATTTATTTCAGATGCGCTGTATTTAACTTCTGTATTAGCAGTTTGTTTTCATCCTTTCTTACTTTCAGTTTCACGAGCTCTGTTTTTTAAAGGCTCCATTTATCTATTTTATGAACAATACAAACTATTTCCTACGTGTTGTATTTATTTTCGTTTACTCGAGGAATAAGCCTACCAACTACTTTGTTGTTGCTGCGAACATTTTTGTTTTTTTTTTTCTAGGACAAGTGGTTTACGTTCTCTCGCTCTACTCTCTCTCTCCTTCTCTCTCTCTCTCGATCTCTCTCTCATCTGCATCTTATCTCACTCTCTCTCCCTCTCTTTTCTTTTTCTGCAAGTGTTACGTACTCTGCAGTAGTCTCTCTCTCTCTCTCTCTCTCTCTCTCTCTCTCTCTCTCCATTGTTGCATCCATTTTGTTTTGCTGCAAGTGGTCCTTACTCTGCATGAATGGCTGTTTTGACCCGAAATAACTTTCCCCAATAGTCGATGCAATCCGCCTTTTCCCGCTCTCTCGAACCACGCCGAGGGTGAGGGGTGAGGGGCGAGGGGAGGCGAAGACAGAGGCAAATGCCTTAGTTTCGGCCACCGGAAGGAAAAAATGGAAAACATTCTTCAGGATTATTCAAGACTTGTCCCTTCGCTCGGGGAGAGCCAAAATATACGAAACGCTTCCTCGGACAACACGTCGATTTTTGTCGCCCCCTTTTTCGGACATAACTCTGCCATCTCTGTTTGAGATAGAGTCGAGGACGCTTTGAATATTTAAACAAACGGGATTTAATTCCTCTCTGCCATTTGTTTACAGATCTAACCGTGTTCGGTTTGATTTTGTGGAAATGGTTTCATTCCCCCCAAATTAGAAATTCGGTCGTAGTTGGAATACAGGATTGTTGGCTATACGGTTTTTTTTAATTTTTTTGTTCCGCCATGCACGCTGATATTAACTTTTACTCCTTAATTTTACAACTACGCTAGGTATAGAAATAGCCAATAGCTCTGCACTAATTGTATGCACATGATATATATATATAATATATATATATATATATATATATATATATATATATATAGAGATGATAGATAGATAGATAGATAGATAGATATAGATAGTATATATACACACACACACACAAACGCATATGCATGTATATGTATTTACAATATATATATATATATATATATATATATATATATATCTATATATATATTATATATATATATATACAACCGCGTACGTATGCATAAGTATTTATACATATGCTATAGTGGCCGTGTACATATAGGAGATTATGTGTCATAAATAGCGGTAATAACCTTGATTTCTTCATACCTTTCAAACAGGGTTTCCTCCGAAACTCGAGTTTCGCCAGAGAAGGAAGAGCTAATTTACCTATCCCATTTTGAGGCTTTCGTAGCAAAAGCGTGTCCAGAATATGTTTTGAGGAAGTAGAGAAATTAGTGTTTTGGGCGTATTAACACTTCTTGTGTATTATTTATGTAGTAATTATATCTTTGTAATAATGACTGACGTTGTTGGTAACAAAAATGAAAGAAGGAAAAAAAATATATTAATCGTCCAGACATTTGTTTCTCTCAAGTAATTATTTCAGTTTATATTGAAGGTCATTTCATATGACATTTAAGACTGCAGAACATTGAGAGTAAATTTCCTTTGGAGATTAAATTGGCTGACATGAAATGGTGATGATTATCCTAACAGGAAATTTAAAAGATACCCCATGTAATACTGAGCTCTCTGCAGTTTTGTGCCATTGTTAATAACATAAAGTAATCATTAGATGAAATGTTATATTTCACATTAAACGTTTCGTACAGTGTGCAAATGCTGAAACGACGTTTTCCTATTTTGATCTGTACGAGAGAGAGAGAGAGAGAGAGAGAGAGAGAGAGAGAGAGAGAGGATAGTAAACTTTTCATATTAACCAAATTTAAACCTTTGACAGCTACCTTCTTTATAAACCTTTGGCCGTTTACTTGCAGACGAAGTCTATAGAAACTTTATTTATGTAATTAATGTATTTTTATTACATGAATAAACTTATTTATGTAATTAATGTATATTATTACATGAATAAACTTATTTATGTAATTAATGTATATTTATTACATGAATAAACTTATTTATGTAATTAATGTATATTTATTACATGAATAAAATTATTTATGTAATGAATGTATATTCATGAATAAACTTATTTATTTAATTAATGTATATTTATTACATGAATAAACTTTCCAAGTTCATATCAAAGCGTGTAAGCGTAGTTCTTTCCTGTAAGAATTCGTTCTTGACCGAACTATTTCACTTTCGATTTGCTGATATATCAGGCAGTCAACCATACACCTTCACAGAGATATATAATAATAGAAAATAAAATAAACTTCTGTAAAGTAAAATAAACTTTCATCCTCATCGTTCTTATCCCTGGGACGATCATTATGGTGTCGGCCATGTGAGCACTTCCTTTTATTAACCTTTGTTATTTATCGGCGTCATTGGGAGCCTTCCCAGACTTACGGCGTTGAAATCGCAGCCAAGTTTCACGTGAAGAGGTTCCCGCTGTTTGATTTCTCTCTCTCTCTCTCTCTCTCTCTCTCTCTCTCTCTCTCTCTCTCTCTCTCTCTCTCATTTTGAACACCGTGCATTGGGAAATAAATTTTGGAAAAAGGAAGAGGATGGAAATAAAAGATAAATGAAAAAATAATATGTAGATTGTTTACGTAGCCAGACGAAAAGGCTTCATTGAATATTGTGTGTATATATATATATATATATATATATATATATATATATATATATAATAAATAACACACACACACACACACACACACACACATATATATATATATATATATATATATATATATATATATATATATATATATATTAGTGTATGTGTATAGATAGATAGGTGATTCATTTCTCGTTGTCTTCATGTCCAGATTTTAGTGTATCTCTCTCTCTCTCTCTCTCTCTCTCTCTCTCTCTCTCTCTCTCTCTCTCTCTCTTATGGCATGTGTCATATCCTTACATATTCTGTAAGAGGAAAAGGATGTATTACGAGTTGACTATTTTCTGGAAACCCTGATGATACGTTGCTCTGAGGCGTTATTCGAGAAAACGTCCGCCCACGTCAGAGCATAAATATAATCTCCAATTTTTGCCCGGCTGCTCTTACTACTAATACCTTCCCGCCCGCCATTGGTGATAGTGCGAGGCGCGTGTCAGGGCGGCCCCCAGAGTGACGTCGGCTTTTTGTCACTGCTTGCTTGCTTGCTTTTGCCTTCCCACACGCGGCCATTGATTTCCAGTGGAGGCTACAAGAATGACGTCAGTTTTATTAGAGTAAATGAACTTCCTCTCTTGACTTTTTTCCCCCCCCGTCGGCTGGTGGATCGTCCGACCCAACCTTCACCTACCTTTCCCCCCTCCCCCCCACTTCCCCTTCAGGTTTCCCCGTAAAGGCCCCACACTCCTACAACCTTCCTCCCCCTCCCCCACCCACCCATCCCGTCCGCCTCCTCTCTTCTTCCATTCTAGCCACGTGGTAATTAATATCTGATTGCTAGGCTCCCCCCTTTTTTTTTCGTAATATCTGCTTTTGATACTCCGGTATCGATTATAAGCTTCGCTCATTTAGGGACCTTGGAGGTAGGAAGGCAGGCAGGCAGGTAGATTATTTCGTCTGCCGCTGCCGCCGACGGGGTTGGAGGAGGGGGTAGGCGGGGTCGAGGCCGTCTGGAAGGGCTTACTACGGGCTCGGGAAATAAGATTGAGTGATGCACGCTGCTGCACGCAAACGTCCGCACACTTATTTGCTTCTTTGCTTGCTTTTGCGAGAAGGCTCAAGGGAAAGATGAGTGGCTGTTTCGTGGAGGATGCGGAAAAAATGGGGAAAAAAATCAGAATAGTCATAAAATATATCTAAGTGCAAGAATTGGTAAGACATAAACATTTCATTAAAAGAATGAGTATTATTTGAATTTTGTTTATAAGAATATGATCACTCGTAGGCCTATACGTATCAGTGATTAATGATTTTATGAATACAGTACTGAATACCTAGTAACATGAGCATATTAATAGGTTCCACTGTCTTATGTATATGCATATTAAAATGAGTTATTGAAGTTGGTGTGAAGTGCTGGAATTTTTTAGAACTTGGCTTTGAGTTGACATCGCCCGTGCCACCCGAAATCCTTACTTATGCGGAACTAGATTAAGTTTAGCATTTCAACTTCGTTGCTGAACCAGAAATCAAGGTGGAACTCGCCTTAAACATTGAACTTAATGCTATTTTGTAGTAAAGTATCTTCATAAAAGTATACAAAAATATTTTCGAATGTAGTATCTTTCCGTCACCATTCTCCCCAATATATATATATATATATAATATATATATATATATATATATATATATAATCGAATTATATATATGTATATTATATATATATATATATATATATATATGTATATGTGTGTATATATATATATATATATATATATATATATATATATATATATATATATATATATATATATAGATGCCTGTGTACACAAATATATTTACATATGTATTACATATCTATTTGTGTGTGTATGGAAAGAAGAGGAGAGAGAGAGAGAGACAGAGGAAGTGAGAGAGAGCGAGAGAGAGAGAGGAGAGAGAGAGAGAGAGATTTCAATCAAGTGGTATAAGGATTACCTCTTTCAGGCTTTCCCGTTTTGGTTGTATACATTTTGACGAAGCAATGGACACTCGCTTTAGGTGCTCTTCCTCTCTCTCTCTCTCTCTCTCTCTCTCTCTCTCTCTCTCTCTCTCTCTTAGCGGCCGTGTAACCACTATGTACGTACATATTTCGTTGCTTATTTTAGCAGGGACATACTGAATTATAAGGACAACCCCGCTCCCCCACCCCCAAACCCCCACCCCAAACCGTCCTCCTCGTCCAATTCAAGGTTCGAACGCGTGTCCCTGAGACTGTGAACTCGGCTTTTGTTACGAGAGAGAGAGAGAGGAGAGAGAGAGAGAGAGAGAGAGAGAGAGAGAGAGAGAGAGAGAAAGGATTAACTTCAAACGTGGGTCCTCAGACTGTGAGCTTAGCATTTGTTACGAGAGAGAGAGAGAGAGAGAGAGAGAGAGAGAGAGAGAGGTGGGGAGGGGGGGGGGGGGGGTAACTTGCGCATCTTGCTTAAACTCCGTGGTTTAATCACCTGTGTGTTCTGTTATCCGGTGGCTGCCACCGCTAATTTTTCAGCTGCTTCAGTTGGCCTGAGGGAATGAATCTCGCGCCTCCCTTTCATTATTAGGTTACAGGTCCCCTAATAGTCGGGGGAGCTGGATCAGGCGCAAGGGTGGGGGCTGCGAGAAGGTCTAGTAGTACAGGCTCCTTTCGAGAGGAAATCGTGGAGGGAAAGGAAATGAGAAGCTGAGAAGGAGTAAGAAGAAAGTAAGGAAATTTTAAGAGAGGAAGGAAAATATCTAGAACCTCACGCTCTTCCGGGGAATGTTTAGAAGTAAGAATAAATTCGGTTCTATTGATATATTTTGCGGTGGATTTTGACGCATTCAGGGCATTGATTTTGTATTGTTTTGGTTAAAATTGTATTGATTTAGTTAAAATTGTATTGTTTTAATTAAAATTGTGTTGCTTTTATTTAAAAAAAAAGGTAAATCTTCGGTCTAGTTTCGAGAGGGGGTCTTCGTTGTGAAAAATATATGGGCTAAATGCTTTGAATGATGTGTGGTGAGCAAAGGTTTCTTAATCATTTTGTTTTTATTATTGTTTTGGATTATGGATGTAAAGTATTTCTGGATATGCATTATATTCCTTCTCATGAATAACTCCGTTCGCCAGTCCAGAGCTTGGCCTGTACTTATAGTTCCTAGTTTGTGGGAATAACAAACGAGGTGGCAACCTTTTCAAGTCTTAGATACTCACTGTATCGCCATTAAATGTCAGTATAATGTTATATATATATATATATATATATATATATAGATATATATATTATTATATTATTATATAATATATATATATATATATATATATATATATATATATTCTTGTCATCTCAAGAGTTACAGGATGGAATTTGTCCTCCAAGTGGCTCCTGTAACCTGAAAAATCAGGAGACCTTTCAAATAAGTTTTGTACGACGTGATAAATAAATAAAGATATAAATAAAAAAATCTGCAGCATCAAAATAAACCCGCTCTTTATTTCTAGGTAAGGTTTTCTGTAAACAAAGATCATCGGTCACATTTTAGATACCTTTTTGAGTTGCAATAAAAGATGAAGCATAGTATTGGTGGTTTTAGTAATAAAAGAAGAAGCATAGTATTGGTGGTTTTAGTAATAAAAGAAGAAGCATAGTATTGGTGGTTTTAGTAATAAAGAAGAAGCATAGTATTGGTGGTTTTAGTAATAAAAGAAGAAGCATAGTATTGGTGGTTTTAGTAATAAAAGAAGAAGCATAGTATTGGTGGTTTTAGTAATAAAAGAAGAAGCATAGTATTGGTGGTTTTAATAATAAAAGAAGCATAGTATTGGTGGTTTTAGTAATAAAAGAAGAAGCATTGTATTGGTGGTTTTAGTAATAAAAGATGAAGCATAGTATTGGTGGTTTCAGTACGCGAATTTATACAAAAAAAACTTCTGAGCTACTGAATATTAAGGAGAGAACTGCCCACCGCTGTTTTGAAGCATTTTAACTCGCCTTTAAAGGAGGGTTTTCACGATTCTTAATTATTTTGTCAGAATTAGGTCATGTCTTGATTTACTTCTCTTGAGTTACCATTGACAGTTTGTAATAGCATCACGTTCTCTCTTTTTCCTTTCAAAATATTATGGGCACCATTGTCGGCCTCTAAATTAAATTCCTGTCTGTCTAGACGAATTAGTTGCGGTGGTGTGTGGTTGCCTTTGATGTGGTAAGCGTCACAACTCTGTTTTCTGTAAGTATTTTGGTCGATAGTCATGTTGAGATAGATGAAGAGCTCCGCGAATATGCGGTTACGAATCCTTTTAATTAATTAGATGTGCTATCTTGATATATGCATTATTATATAACTGGATATGCTGTCTGAAATATGCCTATCTCTATAATAAGTGGATATGCCGTCTAAAATAGACGTTATCCTTATAATGTGGAAGTGCAGTCTGAAATGTGCATTATCCTTATTATAAGTGGATATGCAGTCTGAAATATGCGTCATTCCTGAAATAAGTGGTTGTGCATTATACCCATTAGTGGATGTACTGTTTAGAATGTATATTATCCCTATAGTAAGTGTATGTGCAGTCTCAAGTAGGCATTATCTATATAATAAGGGGATTTGCATTCTGTACGATGCATTATCTCTGTAATAAGTGGATATGCAGTCCGAAATATGAATAATCCCTGGTCTAAGTGGATATGTTGCTTGAAATATGCATACGCATTGTCTATTTGTGTACGCATTTGCATATCATGTTGTCCGTATTTGTGTTTGCATTTGGAAATATGTTGTCCATATTTGCGTATGCATATGCGTATATGTTTTGCGTATTTGTGTATGCATATGCATTAACGTTGCCCGTATTTGTGTACGCATGGCACGGCGAAGTTCATCAAGTATTTAACTTCTATGGCATCGAACTCGGAAGTTTAGAGAATCGAGTTATGGCCAACTTTTACGAAGTTAAGGCCCCAGTGATCGGTTAATGAGGAAACGTCAATAGTAGGAGCAGAAAAAAGAAAGCAAGTTAGAGAAAAATCTGTCTCGCAGGTCGTTTATCCATCTACAGTTCATTTTTTTCTCCCTCCAGAGAGGGATTTTTCCCTTTCGCATTTCTGGCAGGCAACCAACAGCTCTCCTCTCTCTCTCTCTCTCTCTCTCTCTCTCTCTCTCTCTCTCTCTCTCTCTCATTTTTTCCCCCAGTCTCCGCCTATCTATCGACAGGGTTAGGGGACAAAAATTTTGTAGGTATTGGTTAGGGAATATGATTCTTGGAAAGCCGCTCTGGGAGTTATTTTTCTGTTATTTTCTCAAATATGTACTATATACTGCACACATTCTCTCCCTCTCATGTATTATCTATATATATATATATCTGTGTGTGTGTGTGTGTTTGTGTGTTTACATACACACATATATACATACATACATACATTTCAATTATGTTACATTTCATCACGCCTGTGATCATAGTGTGTTTGTCTGCACGTATGTATGTGTATCGGTATATTTCTCACCAATATGCCTTCTTTTTCTCGTTCCCTCATCACTCTATTTCCGCCCCCTCCACCCTCCCTGGCTCTGAAAGGTGAAAGTGTGAAAGGGTGGGGGAGGGAGGGGGGGGGGGTCTGTAGGGATGAGGATTACGGAGTCCGGATGGTGGGAGGCGAGGATTAGCAGGGCGAGATAACCCTGTCTGCTTTGAAGTGCTCCTGCTTAATATTTAATGGAAAGCATTAGGGATTACTGGATATGCTTTTAAAAGGTATCAGGCGGTGGCCGGTGGTGCGATAAAATGTTTTGGCGATAGATTTCGGCTGTTAAAGGTGATAACCGCCACCTGTCGGCTGATGGAAGAAAACGAATGATGAAATGTTTTATTTTTTTTTTTATTATTTTTTTTTTATCGTTTACGTCGAAACTTGATCGGCGTGAAAAAGAGCGATGAAGGAAAGACTGCTTTAAACCTTCGTAGCATCTCGAGTAATCTCTCTTGACGTGGAGAGGAGTTTAGGTTTTCTTCAGGAGTCCCGTCGGATATTTGGCAGGTCTTCCTGACATAGAGCCCCTCGGGAGAAACAGGATCATCGCTTAAAACTAGTCACAGATTTTTGTGTTTATTTTACCTTTAGAATCGTATTTTGCGTAGATGTGAGAGGTTACGCTTGTGTGTGATATATGGCTGTATTTATATGGCTTTGATTAGGATAGATGCATTACTATTGTAGATTCACATCAACCGTGCATTTGATGTCTAGGCCAGTCATCGTAAGGGACTGGCCTAGACATCAAATGCACGGTTGATGTGAACCTACTACAGTGAAAAGGGTTGCTAGCATGGTTGCCATAGCTTGAAACCATTCAACAGAACATGGTTTGCCAACCTAGTAACTTAGCATAGACGTATTCGTATCTGCCAGGCGTTACAAATACCCAACACAAAACCTCTAAACTTATTTGTTTGTGATAATGTCTTTGTTTTGCCATCTTATTGAACATTGTTGAAATACTTGAGTTTGTAATGTGAACAGTGTGTTGATACTGTAATATGGAGTATGATGTTTGACGGTACCTTTTCATGTATAAAGGAACTCAATGTGTGACCCATGTTTATACCTATCCATAGCTTAAGCTATATTGTTAATATTAAGAACCCCCGGTTTTTGGTAAAATAGATGGAGCTGGATTTAATTTTTTTTTGTGATCACCTTAGTTCGCGTAGTCAGGTTCATTTAAGTTTTTTTTATCTGATAATTTTCTTCTTATATCAATGACATTTATCTCGGTCGAAAGATAAGATAATAAGGAAACTTACATCTACTCATCAAAGAAAGTAAAAAATAAAATATAATAACAATTCTATATTTAATTCGGAACTTGGCCATTGAATTGTCGAGCAGTTGACGTTCCTTTCACATGTGTAATTTGCCTGAAAGAGAGAGAGAGAGAGTATTAAAGTCAATGCCTTTCTAACTCCTCTCAATGAAGCTTCGTCCTTCTTTGGAAAATTAACTAGAACTAAGTAATTGAGAGAGAGAGAGAGAGAGAGAGAGAGAGAGAGAGAGAGAGAGAGAGAGAGAAACTGTATGCATTTTAAGGGATATGCATTTTGAAGGAACACAGCGAAGGGCAATTTTATGCACGATCAAAAAGATTGCTTTACGAGATAGCCGCAGTTCCCAGGCGGTTTAGATGAAGACGTAGAAAGAAACTCGTGTTTGATCTTCACTGGTGACCTGTGTGTGTGAGAGAGAAAGAGAGAGAGAGAATTCACTTATTTTTCAATTTGCAAAACTCTATACGGATGCATTTATGTACCCCATAATTGTTATTTCGGTCATTCTCGTCCGCAATAAATTTTATCAAATTATTCTCGTTAGTTAATGCAGTTATGATCACAAAGTTTTATCAGTAATGGTTTTATTTACTGCAAGTATGACGAGTATAAATGACTGAAATACCAGTTTTTATAATCATATATATTCTTCCTGTAATTATGCTAAACAGATTAAGTCGTATACCTTCGAAATATAGTTTTTGATAAATTTAGTCTTATTTATTTTCTTTGCAGTGCTTGACCCTGAACAACTTGTTTTAAATAAACGACACTCCTGCTTTTTGTCGTTTTCCTGGTTGTTTCATATTCCTGTAACAAATTAGTTTGGCTAATTTTTCGTCTCTTGTATATCTTCGTCAATATTCCCCCTATTACTTTTTGCGTTATATTATGTAGTTAAGTTTATATATAATAGGAGGGAGTTCTGAGTCTGACCTTTGGTTTTATCATTAGAATGGTTTGCTATGCTTAAACTCAGTCTACGTCTTTTGTATGATCCTGTTTTTCACTCTACTAAAAGGGTGTTATCTCCCCTTTGTAATTAATTGTTGTGTTGAATAACGGAGTGGTGCGGAACTTTTGACCATAAGCGCCATGCATTTCTCCTACTGAATAGTAATTAATTCCGCTGTAGGAACTTTGTAAATTTGCAAAGGAGACGACTCAGCCATTGCTTCATGCAATAATCTTTGTCGTTCATCGGATCCAATTAATATGGTGATGAGATTTGTAGCGATTGATGATGTGCGCTTGCATCACTACTACCACCGAATTTGCGTTATCAAGCACTGGAAAATGCTTCCGCCCTCACAACAAACCCTCGCCCCCCCCCCCACCCCCACTCCCCATGGCATTCGGGGCTTTGCATGGAGCGAAGAGCGTTTGAGAACGAATCCGAGCGCTGAGAGGGAGCGTCATGTGATGAACATTTTCCACAGCACAGAGGCGTTCTATTCGCTGGAAAGAATTTCCAACCCCGCTAAGCATGTTAAACGAACAGTAATTCCATCGGAACGTAAAACGTGTTCCCGTTCCCCTAAAAGCTTTTGATGTATCAGTAATCAAACGAACTTCCACTCTGTGAAAGATTACGCTGCTGGAATTTTAACTTTGGCATCTTTTTGAGTTCTTTTTTTTTCCTTCTTAAATAGGAAAAAATGTTTGTTAAAAAAAACTGTAAGGAGAATTTTCGTACCCCGAGTTTCTCTCTCTCGGAATAAAGCTTGCTAGAAGTACCCCTCTCCCAATCTTAATATTTATGGCACTTTTCATGACTTTTACTCTGAATAACATTCTTTAGGGCGGGTCTAAATAAATTCACGCGTCGCTTGGATTAATTTCTGTACCGCGGGTAATTTTATTCATGAAAATGTTTCCTGTCTAGTTTGTTAGGTGGTTTTTTTCTTTTTCTTTAACTAACCTTTATCTTCCGTGACAAGGCATATACTCTTTCCGTGGATTCGATGTCACTCATAATACTGCGAAGGTGCAGTAAATTACTACCCTTATATTATTCTTTTTTGCGCTTTGGTGCATTTTGACCTATTTGGTAATTTATTAATTTTTTTTCTTTTTTGATAAGTGGGATCTCTTCTTTCTATATTTCCCTTTAGCTCCTCTTACTTATTCCTGTTGAGCACCATATTCTTCTGAATAATTTTAATGGTAATACTTGGAATGGAGAAACAAATCCACAGTTATGTAAATGTACATATATTTAAATTTAAAGTATTAAATTTAAATATATGTACATTTACATAACTGGATTTGTTTCGCCATTTGAAGACTCGTGCTACTGTGAGGATTTTTTAATACATGGAATACGACACAGATAAGACTAAATATATTTATATTGGGGCTATGAAACAATAGGAGAACGAGCAGTTTCTTGTGTTGCACAGTGTATAAACTTTCGTGAAATGCCAGCGTACAAAATTAAAGGATGCCGAGTGTGTTGCTTCCCAAGGAAGCTGAAGAAGAGGAGGAAAGATGATGATTGGTGACGAGTCAGTCCATCTGCATGTAAATGAGCAGATAAAGAGGATTTCTGTAAGAGGTCATTTAAAGGAGACGGTGAGAAAGACACGGGACACAACAGCTACTATGAGGATTTTTTAATACATGGAATACGACACAGATAAGACTAAATATATTTATATTGGGGCTATGAAACAATAGGAGAACGAGCAGTTTCTTGTGTTGCACAGTGTATAAACTTTCGTGAAATGCCAGCGTACAAAATTAAAGGATGCCGAGTGTGTTGCTTCCCAAGGAAGCTGAAGAAGAGGAGGAAAGATGATGATGGTGACGAGTCAGTCCATCTGCATGTAAATGAGCAGATAAAGAGGATTTCTGTAAGAGGTCATTTAAAGGAGACGGTGAGAAAGACACGGGACACAACAACATATCCACGAGCTACGCTTTGATTAAGAGGGAAAGCCATAAGATGCCTAGTATAGAAGTCGATAAATTATTTATAGTAATTATATATATATATAGTATATCTATATATATATATTAGACAGTACATACACACATACATACATACATACATACATACATACATACATACATGTATATATAGACGACCTTGCATGCTTCCAGTTTAGAAAAAACTCAGTGAGTACGGGTTCATCCTTCTCCATCTATACGGGTTTACGGACTCTCTCTCTCTCTCTTTCTCTCTCTCTCTCTCTCTCTCTCTCTCTCTCTCTCTCTCTCTCTCTCTCTTTTACACACATATATATGTGTGTGCTTGAGAGAGAGAGAGAGAGAGAGAGAGAGAGAGAGAGAGAGAATCCGTAAACCCGTATGCATGGAGAAGGGTGAACCCGTACTCACTGAGTTTTTTTCTAAATTGGATGCATGCAAGGTCGTCTAGCATGATGTTAAGTGCTTGATAAACCATTGCCAGGTATAAGTATTACTGGTGAGAAGTCACCGACCAATCGCCTAGTATGAATTCCATGTGGTGAGATAGTCTTAAATCCTTCAATTGTTTCTGACGACGGTTAATTATACTTTACCCTTGAAGCATGCTCTTGCGCAACTCTATATAAGAATTGTGACTGCTTCAGCCACTGGTTAATTATTCAAGTATATCACCCTTTCAAAAACGAACCTGTCAAATGTGTAGGCTTATCGGTCTTGGGTGTGAAATGAAACGTCAGAGGAGAGCATCTTCTTATATCTGCTGCTTAAGAAATTGGGCGTGGTCTTCAGATGCTCTTAGACACTTCATTTGTCTTTTAATGAAGACTTTCCAGACGCCGTTCGTCTTCATGAAGTTTAATCCAAGGCGCCCAGTCTCATGAATCACCCGGGTCCAATTTAGACTGAATTCTAGTCTGAATTTTTTTTTTTTATCTTTTGTATTTATAGATATGACTTTGAACTTAGGTCTCGATATATATGTATATTATATATATATATATATATATATATATATATATATATATATATATAGATATATATATATATATATATAATTTTTGTTTGCGCCTGTATGTGGATTCTGTTTCTTGTCCTACGATGCATACTGTAAGTTTCATATTCGCATATAATGTCTACTGATACAAAACCGTACAGTTAACTGATTTGATCAGCTTCTCTAATCATTCAAATGCAAATCTCGTGCCTTTTAGACAGCGTTTCCTGTCTGCGTGTGAGAGGCATGTTTCTCTATCTGTTCATACAGTTTATATGATAGGTAATGACTCATTGTCCCGTTTCAACTAGTATTTATACTTATACATACATAATTATATATATATATATATATATATATATATATATATATATATATATATATATATATATGTGTGTGTGTGTGTGTGTGTGTGTGTAACTTACTTATTTATTCATAAATATATTTAGTTTGCGGGGTTCATCGTGATTGAATATTGAAACTAAACTTATTTTTTGGAATTCACTTAAAAACTGGTGTTCGGGGTAGCTGAAACAAGTCAGCTGTCATTAGCTGCTAACGGAAGGTTGATTATTTCTGTGTATGCAGTAAAGTTGGTTGTAAGCTGTGTCATCTTTAATTGTCGCAGGTTTTATGCAATGAAGAAACGCTGAAGTTTGCATAGTTAAGTTTTTCTTAAGTCCTTTTCATAGTTACAGTTTTCTCTCATCTTTATTGGAATTCGTTTCAAAATTCACTCGAGTGCTTATCCACCCTCTGATTAAATGTACTCGCACTGTTCGCCCCTCCAGAAAAAATGAATGCCGTTGTTTTGTGCCCATCTTTTTCTCTGTATATATATAAAAAAAAAAAACCTTTTATGCCCGCGTCGCTCTTACTATACGCCGTATATTAAGCTTGAAAGGGTAGAGACATGGTTATTGCAATTAGGAGAATGTTCGTGGCCGTTGTCGCTCTTTGTTTGGAAACATGAGGAGCGTATTTATAGCCACGAGCATAATTCCATTGTTTGGCCCTGATTTTTAAACTGCGACCTGTGTCGGGCCCATCAGCCGGATGGGTCCCGTGAATAGTGGTCTCGCTTGCGCCTCTTTCCTTGCTTTCATGGCCTTACTCCTTTGGTGAGGGGGACTTGGGACTTGGGTCTTGGGGCTTAGGACGTGGGAATTGGAACTTGTGTCTTGGGACTTGGGACTTGGGACTTGGGACTTGGGACTAGGGACTTGGGTTGTGGGACTTGGCACATGGGACTTGGGAGCCTTGAGGTTGTAGGAGGGTGCTGTTGGAGGGGTCAGTAGGGTAGAACTCTTTAATGAAGGATAAAGTGAAAAAAAAATGGTAAGGATAGATAAAAACTAATTACGAATGATATTGCGAGTTGTGTACCTAGACCGCTGTCTTTTTCTGTTACGTAGGTAATTTTCTTCAGTGGAAGGATATTTGCTACTCCTACTAAGAGTAGATGACTTGTATAGTGGTTAGTGTCGTGGAATGCCACTTAGATGTCTGTAGCATGACTGCTGCAGTGTGGGGGCTGTAGTGGGAGGTTGAAACCAACATTTTTTGGAAGCTTAAATTCCAAGTTAATGGCCCCTTTGGTGTGCTTGTTCTATGTGAATAGGTCTCATCTACTGAAATAATAATCATAATTCTGTGCAATGTGAGTATGATACTGATTACCTCAGTCATGTTTGGTTGCCCTCTATGCTTCGAATCCCCCTACTCATTACCTTCATTGCGCGATGCTGATTGGCTGGCAGTAATCAGTCTGTGTTGTCATACATTATGAATGCATGTTGACCTGTAATACTAATTTTGAAATGCAGATAAGGTTGATTGGTTCCTAATAGTTCGTGTTTTTTGACAAATATTTGTCCAAATGAATTCTATTACGAGCAGAATGTGAGTCTGGAGGAGCAGATAGACGATGTGGTTTTGTTTGAGCGGTTTCTACTTATGCCTTCTGTGAACCTTTTATTCTTCTGATGTGATTAACTCTCCCCCTCTTTCTCGTGCTCGGTTGAGAGAGAGAGAGAGAGAGAGATAGAGAGAGAAGAGAGAGAGAGAGAGGGATACGTACAAGCGCACAAATGTTTATGCATACATGATTTCGTAGTTCGTTGATTGTGTCGCTAATTTTACGAATTGGCTTAACATGTCATTCGAAATAGCTTCCTCTTGCCGGCAGTATACCAGCTAATGAGAAAAATCCTGAGTGTTTACTTTAATTGATCGTGTTGGTCGGGGAGAAGGAGGGAGGGAAGGGCGTTGTGAACATAATACTTCCGTTTATCTTCCCTTTTATGATCTTAATTTAGCTTATCCATTCATTAGTTGATTTAGAATATCCAGTCATTAGTTAAAAGAGTCTAAGGTAAAAGAGCACACTGCTGTGCCGAAGGTCCCTCAGGCGGAGAAGATCGAACTAAATTGAATAATTAAAAAACTGAAGGTCTTAAGAGACGAAAATAGCCCCAGCGATTACGCACCTCTAGTTATCTCTGTTTCCTTCTTTCTTGTTTCTTCTTGGTACCTTTCCGGGGGCCTTCATATAGAGTTCCCCGTAGTGCCGTCAATGCACCTCACGTGGAGCACTGTAGAATTACTTAAAGTTCTCTTCAGCTTTCTTTCGTGCCCTATCTGCAACCCCTTTCATTCCTTTTACTGTACCTTCATTCGTGTTCTCTCTCTTCCACATGACTTTCCTTCCTCTCCTAACCATTGCTTCATATTGCAACTGCTTTGAGGTTTTGCTGCTGTTACACCTTTTTAACTTTTTTTTTCTTTACTGTCAGTGTCCCTATCAGCGCTGAAAGACTTCATAGGTCCCTGCGCTTGCTCCTTGGCCTAAATTCTCTAAATTCTTTCCTTCCTGTAGAATGAAAAGAATAGTTCCTTCATGTAGAATTAAAACAATTGTTCCTTCATGTAGAATTAAAAGAATAGTTCCTTCATGTAGAATTTAAAAGAATAGTTCCTTCATGTAGAATTAAATGAATAGTTCCATCGTGTAGCATTAAAAGAATTAAAAGAATACTTGCTTCATGTAGAATTAAAAGAATAGTTCCTTCATGTAGAAATAAAAGAATAGTTCCTTCATGTAGAAATAAAAGAATAGTTCCTTCATGTAGAAATAAAAGAATAGTTCCTTCATGTAGAATTAAAAGAATGGTTCCATCGTGTAGAATTAAAAGAATAGTTTCATCGTGTAGAATTAAAAGAATTAAAATAGTTGCTTCATGTAGAATGAAAAGAATAGTTCCTTCCTGTAGAATGAAAAGAATAGTTCATGTAGAATTTAAAAGAATAGTTCCTTCGTGTAGAATTAAAAGAATAGTTCCTTCATGTAGAAATAAAAGAATAGTTCCTTCATGTAGAAATAAAAGAATAGTTCCTTCATGTAGAAATAAAAGAATAGTTCCTTCATGTAGAATTAAAAGAATAGTGCCTTCGTGTAGAATTAGAAAAGAATGAAAAGAATAGTTCCTTCATGTAGAATTAAAAGAATAGTTGTCATATGCAAAGAAATCCTATTTACCTCCGAGCTCCAGATAGAAGTCCCTGGTGTATTCATTACGGTGCCCGAGTGTAATTTGATCTGTAATAGCCATTGTGCTCGAGATCCTGCGGAAAGTCTCCGGAAAAAAAGAGATTCGAGAGTTTTCCTGAGAAAGAAAAAGATGATGATTTCCCTTGGAAGAGATCGTGATTCGCCAGGAGGAAAATATTGTAATATTTTAGTTTTTTTCAGAGAAGGAATTCACTTCAAAAATATGTCTTTAGGAAGGTAATGTTTTTACCCGAACGAAAGTATTGATGGTATTAGCAGGAAAAAGATTGTTGTTATTCATGAGAAGGAACAATTTGATTATTTTGTGTATTAAAAAAAAAAGGAAAAGAAAAAAACTAATTTGTGGTGTTCTCTATTACGGTTTTTCCACTTATTTTGAAGGGAAAAAATCCCTGTTAAAACTATTACGTGTGCAATTAACAATTACGGGAAAAAGCTGTGATGGCATTTGAGAAGTGAAAAACAACCTGTGATTCTGAGAGCTTAAAAATAACCTGATCAAGGTATTGAGGTCATTGTTTCGTGGAAAGGGAATGATTTTATATCGTTTTATCTTCATTTACAGTTACGCTGAATTGTGGAGCGTGAAATTAAGAAATTCCTCTGGTTTTGTAAATAAACATATTTTAATTTAGTGTCTTTTTTGTTAGACCTATTGCAGACAAGTGAATTTACAGAAGAGTTCATTATGGCCAGGTAGTGGCTAGTACATTTATTTTTGCACAAGTCTGATCTTTTTCCATTTGTGTTTTGCCTTAGTGGAATATTACGTCATTTTCTTTCGAGTAGATAACTGTTCAGATTCCTTGTTAGCCATTAATGCCATTGCTATAACCTTCTTTACGGTGAGCTTTCATCCAACATTTCCTCAGGTTTTTTTCCATTTTAAATGAATCGACTTGAAACCTTCCTCGCATTCATTTTAATTTCGTTGTTTTTTTTTAATAAAAATGAAACCCAAGAAACCGTCTTTTTTCTTGAAGCAAGTTTCCTGGTTGTAAGACGAAAGTTTTCCCTTCCGTCCCCACCAGATAAGCAGACCTCTCACCCCTTCAGGCTACGTGGACCCTGTTTTCCAGGATGCAAAAACAAATTACTGTACAATACTCAAGTGAACTGTGACTCTAGCAGACACATCGTCCATCTATTTACATCTCTTGTATATTAAAGAATCTTATTAAGGTAGACAGTTAGAAAATAAAGTATCGCATTCACTGACAGGAAGATAAAACGGAAAGGGTCACTCACAGAAAAACACGATGAAACTGAATGTATCTTGCGAGGCGGAAAAAATTGAAGCTTGTGTGACTTTTATGTCGAGAGACACTCTTCATTCTGATCACTTCTGAGAAGGGCGAGTAGTTAGCCATGATTTATCCTTAGCTTTGATAGAGAAGTGTCCCATTACTTCAGGCAGTGCTGGGTGACGGAAAGGGGTGTTATGCAAGCAAGTCTTCCGAGAATGTAGAACGAAAGGAAATCAATATTTAGGAAGTGCAAGATGGAAGTGGAGGTACAGCAGATAGCCCTTTTTCGGTGACAGTTTCTAGAGTTCTTCTGCAAGCTTTGGAATGCTCTAGCTGCTTCTGTTTTTTTTATTCATAATATTTTTTTTACTGACGCAGGTCCATCGCTTCCTTCTTGTTTAATATCAACCATTTTTCTTGCTTTCGTGTTTTGTCGGTTCTGGGCTAGAATAGGAGATCAGGTTGCCCATCAAATCGACCTTTGCTCTTAAAAGAGAGAGAGAGAGAGAGAGAGAGAGAGAGAGAGAGAGAGAGAGAGAGAGAGAGAGAGATGAAGCTGTTGTGAGGCTTTGCTAGTTACATACGAAGGGATTGCTCTTTAATCCTGCAGTTAGAGAATTTCTCTCGGTTTTGTAAATTTTGAATTTATACCCTTACAGTGTTTGTATTTTTCTAATGATTTTAGACTTCCTTTACAACATCGTAAATCTCACCTAGGAAGTTCCTGCAAAATTAAAATGTTGATATAGTTCTCTCTCTCTCTCTCTCTCTCTCTCTCTCTCTCTCTCTCTCTCTCTCTCTCTCTCTCTCTCTCTCTCTTGTGAGTCTTGAGTTTGCCGGGCACTCGACGAGTCTTTCGGCGGAAAATTAAAATTTACTTTGTGTATAAAGTTGGGAAACTGTTCTATTACTTTTAAGAATGAACGTACCGACTACAAACAATGTATCGTATGATAGTAACTTTAGTGATTCCGAACTTTCCATTTTTTTTCCCTAAATGGGCGTTTGTGTGCGATTTTGCCCAAGAACCTCATCGTTAGTGATTAGCATTCATACTGATCAGAATGATATGAAATAGTGCATACTGGTCAGATGATAAGTATAGTGCATACTGGTCAGATGATATGGAATACGGCATACTGATCAGATGATAAGGCATAATGCATTCTGATCAGATGATATGGAATAGTGCCTCCTGATTAGATAAAAAGTATAGTGCATACTGATCAGATGATAAGTATAGTGCAAACTGATCAGATGAATGGAATAATGCCTACTGATCAGATGAAAAGTATAGTGCATACTGATCAGATTATATGAAATAGTGCCTACTGATTATATAAAAAGTATAGTGCATACTGATCAGATGATAAAAAATTGCTATTAACAGTATCAGTCGAGAGATGTGAAAAAAAATCTCATGATCAAGACGCTGACAAAATAACGATAATTTTCCTGATCTAACGTAATCTAAACAAGAAACATCTAAAAGGCAAAGGCGAGAAATGATAAAGAGAATTAAAATAATTATTTATTAAATGATGAAAGTAAAGTTCCAGCAGCAAACTGGCAGGCTCGAGTAGTTATCAGCAAATATATTCAGCGCGTTAGCAAACTCTTAATCAGGGTGTGGTAACTGCTTATGTGATCAGATTAATATTTCATATCAAACTTCACGGGTAGTAACATAATTTCAAGAGTCTCTCTCTCTCTCTCTCTCGTAAAATAAAGGCTGTTATTTGTAGCATGAGACAGAAATTATCACTATTTTTTCTTTTTAATTATACTCTCTCTCTCTCTCTCTCTCTCTCTCTCTCTCTCTCTCTCTCTCTCTCTCTCTCTCTCTCTCGTAAAATAAAGGCTGTTATTTGTAGCATGAGACAGAAATTATCACTATTTTTTCTTTTTTAATTATACTCTCTCTCTCTCTCTTCTCTCTCTCTCTCTCTCTCTCTCTCTCTCTCTCTCTCAAAATAAAATAAAGGCTGTTATTTGTAGCATGAAACAGAAAGAAATTATCACTATTTTTTGTTTTCGATTATACCCTCTCTCTCTCTCTCTCTCTCTCTCTCTCTCTCTCTCTCTCTCTCTCTCTCTCTTAAAATGAAAGCCATGATTTGTAAAATGAAAAAAAGAATGATCGAAATTTTTCATTTTCGACAGTTTGGTATTTGTACGCTATATATATTTGCATTTAAATGGTTATACGTCTCTGTAGCGTATATTCGATTGATTGATTGATTTATTAAAGATTATCTGGCGTCGCAACAGCTAATGGTTAATTAAGTGTACACATCTTCTCTCGCTATATTTCCAGTTTCGATTGGCGTTTTAAGCCTTGGAAATTTGCAATGGAACAAACGGCGCGGCTGTTTGTGACCATCGCTTTATGAGAATCCTTACAAACGCCAGCTCCATAATTCATTCACTCAGCGGCGCCTCCAGTTTGTAATTAATTTTGCAGTCACAGACCGTGTCTTGTAGACATAAATTGAAGTTTATTCATCTCGGGGTGTTTGTGACTAGAGTTGCGGTGTCTAACCGTATGTGAACACGGTGTAAATGGTCGTTTGTTAAAGTTGTATACTTGTGTATACGCATGTGGTGTTGGTTTTGCAGGTGTATGAGGTAATTTTTTTTTTTTTTTGCTTTACATGTTATTTCTCTCTCTCTCTCTCTCTCTCTCTCTCTCTCTCTCTTTTATTGAGATGAGAGAACTTTTATAGTTCATGTAGCATGTATGTTTATCAATATTTTCAAACATTAATAATAATAATAACTGTAATTACAAAATTCGTGATGGTATTGTAAAGAAATAACTTTCCCATTTCACTTTTAAGTAAGAACAATTCTTTTCTCTTCTCTCTCTCTCTCTCTCTCTCTCTCTCTCTCTCTCTCTCTCTCTCTTTATTTTTATTTTTTTTTTTTTAATACGAGAAACGAAGTAATCCTTCAGCACCAGCGTAGATCTGGAGCATATTAGAAAGTATTAAAGACTATTTATGTGCCAATTATGTAAATGTGATTCCGTTTCATAAAAGATTTTGCTTTTGTTTTTTAAACGATTTTGTACTTTTGATTTAAGGGAAAATTTGAGTGAGGCATCGAGTTTATTTTTTTCCCTAAATCTACCTTTTTAGGTAATCATGCAAAGTATTGATCTTCACGGTGATTTAATACTGGATTTTTCCTTTCGTTGTGTGTAGTTGCAGTGCTCTTTGACGACCTAAAATGTAAGACATTAACCTCATCTTACAATTTTGTCTCCCTTAGGGGGTTAGTACCGTCAGTGCAGCTCACATGGCGCACTGTAGGCATAACTTAAGGGTCTTGCAGCGTCCCTTCAGCCCCTAACAGCAACCTCTTTCATTCCTTTTTTATTGTACCTCTGTTCATATTCTCTTTCTTCCATCTGACTTTCCACCCTCTCTTAACAGCTGTTTCATAGTGCAACTGTTAGGTTTCCTTCCTGTTACACCTTACGAACCTTCTCGCTGCCAATCTCCCTTTCAGCGCTGATTGACCTCATAGGTCCCAGCGCTTGGCCTTTGGTCTAAATTCTATATTCTGACTCTTAAGATTTTGGCCTTTTATATATTTTATTTATTTATTCATTCATTTATTTTTGTAAGGAAAATAAAATGAAGTACCCACTTTTTTGTACCCCCTTAATTTTATTTGGTAAGGAAAATAAAATGAAGTACCCACTTAATTTTTTTTTTTTGGTAAGGAAATTAAAATGAAGTACTCACTCAATTTTCTTTTGGTAAGGAAAATAAAATGAAGTACCCACTTAATTTTTTTTCGGTAAGGAAAGTAAAATGAAGTACCCACTTAAATTTTTTTTAGTAAGGAAAATTTTTTTGGTAAGGAGAAAAATGAAGTACCCACTTAATTATCTTTTTAAGGAAAATAAAAGGAAGTACCCACTATTTTGTTTTGTAAGGAAAATAATATGAAGTACCCAATTCTTTTTTTTTTTTTTTTTTGTTAAGGAAAATAAAATGAAGTACCCACGAAATCTTTTTAAAGGAAAATAAAATGAAGTACATTTTTGTGTGTGTGTAAGGAAAATAAAATGAAGTCCACACTTATTTGAGCCTCTCGCCCTAAATGTCATTCCAAGGATGTTTAACCGCCATATCTGTGTTTCTTTCCCCCTCCGCCCTCCGAGTCTTTTTCCATTAGCCCTATCTCCAACCCCGGTTTCCCTCCGCCACCGGAAACGGGGCAGAGTACAGGATTCCTCCTCCACTTTGGGACGTCAGCTAGATGATACCCTGCTCAGGCCCTTGTGATAAAGGACCCCCAACGCTGCTGCTGCTTTTATTTATTTTTGCGTGTGTTGGGGGGGGGGGGGGGTTCGGGGTTAACTTTTCTACTCGTTTCTTCCCATGGCAAGACGCTGTATGTGTCTTTTCGTTACTTTTGTTGACCGTGATTTGAAATTCCTTTTTTTTTTTTTTTTTTCGTGGGGGGGTTGGTTGGTGGGGGGGGATACTTCTTTTGACTCGTTTCCTCCCATGGCAGGACGCTGTTTGTGGCCTCTTGCTACTGTGCTGACCGTATTCACAATATCCCCTAAATGTTTCTTGACTTTAATTTTTTACTTCAATTTTTTTTTATTCTAGCAAATTGGGATTATGCTTGGCTGTGTTTATTGCGAACTAATAACTTTTTTATTTGCGTAAGGATAACTATTTTTATTCGCGCAAGGATAATTTTTTTTTGGGGGGGGAAATGGTAACTTTTTTATTTGGTTGAGGATAACAATATATTATTTGCGTAAGGATAACTATTTTGTTTTTGCGTAAGGATATCTATTATTGTGCGAATGATAACTATTTTTATATTTGCGTAAGATAACTATATTTTTTTTTTGCGTAAGGATAACTATTTTTGATTTGCGGAAGGATAAATTTTTTTTATTTGCGTAGTGATAACTTTTTTATTTGCGTAATGATGATAGCTATTTTTTTTATATGCGTAGGGATAACTTTTTTTTATTTGCATAAGTATGACTATTCTTTTATTTGCATAAGGATAACTGTTTTTTTATATGCGTAGTGATAACTATTTAATATTTGCATAAGGGGTAACTATTTTTTCTATTTGCATAAGGATAACTATTATTTTTGTGTAAGTATATCAGTCATTTTTTTTAGGAATGACTGAATACGCTGCCGAATGGAGAGAGCGGATCTTTGATTAATAGTTATTTAGATAGTCTTATTTAATAACAGCATTTTGTATTGGCATAACATATATAGAATTTCTATATGTGAAATATCCCGAACCAGTGAAACGGAAACGCTGGAAAATTTAGTTTTGCCTCGGTTCTGTATTTGAGCGGAACTACAGCTTGATAGGGTTAATGAGGTATAATTCTCTTAATTACACCCCATTAACATCGGTGTTTGCTTTCTCACCCTTTGCGCTCGCATTGGACGTTAATGACTATTGAAATGACGTCTGGGTATTTATTTTAGCATGTGTATCATTTCTGCTTCAACAGCGAAGCAGGATAAGCTAGAAATAATTTCGGACGTTGAAGAAACAACTCGGCGATTTTCAAAAATTTGACTCGGGCAGTACGCGTTAAGGTTTCGTTATCGTGTTATGGCCAGTCTACCGTTAAGAAATCTGACGCAACGTCGAAGCCTTCAGATTCCTTAACCATGGCTACGGTGTCCAGCCCCTAGCTCTGGTTTTCGAGAAAATGTAGAAAACAGATAATATCGGTTATGAAATGCTAAGAAATAAAAGGAATGCTGGGTCATCTTTTGTGAGAAATTACTAAGATTTTGATAAGTTCTTTTAAACTGAATAAGGAAAGTTTTTCCGCGAATCCACGCTTTACTTCACCTTATTCTTCTCATACATCTGCTGAAATGTTTTAGTCTTGAGGAGCTAAGCGAGTTTGGAATACTGTAACTCTGCCAGAGGCGACGATCATCCGCATACAATCTGACTGGGTACAGGAGAGCTGTATCTAATTGTACTCCAGAACTTTTCCGAGATGGGAGAGAGAGGAGAGAGAGAGAGAGAGAGAGAGAGAGAGAGAGAGAGAGAGAGAGAGAGAGAGAGAGAGAGAGAGAGAGGAAAGGTAATCATTCTTCCCGTGACTTGCTTGTCCCCAAAATGGACTTGAAGCACCTTTTAATGAGACTCATTTGTCCCCTTCGTCCTTTGCTCGTACGTGGATGTCTTTTCATATTTGCGTACATGATTGTTATTTTTATTACTTAGAAAAAGAAAGACACCGGTTTTATTGTTTAATGTGGAATCTATAAAATGAAAGACACCGATTTCATTGTATAATCTGGAATCTAGAAAATGAAAGACGCCGGTTCTGTTGTTTAATCTGGAATCTAAAAAATGAAAGACACCGATTTTATTGTTTAATCTGGAATCTTGTAAAGGAAAGACACCGGTTCTGTGGTTTAATCTGGAATCTAAGAAATGAAAGACACCGATTTTATTGTTTAATCTGGAATTTTGTAAAGGAAAAACACCGATTCTGTTGTTTAATCTAGAATTTAGAAAATGAAAGAAACCGATTTTATTGTTAATCTGGAATCTAGAAAATGAAAGACACTGGTTTTATTGTTTAATCTGGAGTCTAGAAAATGAAAGACACTGGTTTTATTGTTTAATCTGGAATCTAGAAAATGAAGACACTGGTTTTATTGTTTAATCTGGAGTCTAGAAAATGAAGACACTGGTTTTATTGTTTAATCTGGAATCTAGAAAATGAAGACACTGGTTTTATTGTTTAATCTGGAATCTAGAAAATGAAAGACACTGGTTTTATTGTTTAATCTGGAATCTAGAAAATGAAAGACACTGGTTTTATTGTTTAATCTGGAATTTAGAAAATCAAAGACACCGGTTTTATTGTTTAATCTGGAAAATCTATGCTATGGCAAGTCTTTTACATACAGTACAGGTGTTAAGAGGAAAAAATGTCGAAAGATTGCCTTTTCGAAATAAAATACAAAGAACCTGATACTAGGATAAAATAAGCCAAGTCCTTGCTTTCTTTGATCAGTATTATCGAAGTAAGTTTGCTAATCGGCTCAGTTTACAACTGGTCAATTTCACTCAACAGTTTTTATTATTTCCATAAAACCCTTTTTTTTTTTTTTGAAAGAGAGAGAGAGAGAGAGAAAGAGCTTCACCATTGTTTTTTCTTAAATTTTTTACCAGACCCTGCTCACCGAAGCTTGATTAAAGACATAGATATTTTAATATCAAAATAGACATTTTTTGCCTTTGTGAAAAAGTCATATGAATGAAGGTGATTAATACTTTTATGTTGCGTCGTAGTATCGTTTTTCATAGCAAAGTAACCAGAGGGCTGGAGTAACTCTCTCTCTCTCTCTCTCTCTCTCTCTCTCTCTCTCTCTCTCTCTCTCTCTTCAAAAGTCGAAAAAAAGAAGTATCTTTCAGACAATATTAAATGCTCTATGTCTGCCTAAGGTGACCAAGATTAGATTACCCGGCGATATGCTTTACAGTTCTTCGTACCACAGGCCTCTTCCTTTCCATTCCACCTTTCCCAAGGCCCTTTCCAGGACCCTTTCCACTGGAACGACCTCGGGGGTTTTTAGCCCGTGTGTTATGATTCCCACAAGTCCGGAGTTACCATAAAACGCCACAGTAATGCCTATCTTCAACTTGAAGAGACAGAATGCTGAAGCCTGGAAGTTTTCTGTTTATACAGAGAAATGTTTTTCCTTCTTTTTATATTTTTTTATTTCCAGAAAGTTTTACTCCAGCCACTGGAAGTGCTCGAAATAGCAGTGTTGGAAGTTATAGCCACCTGAAGGAATTTCTGTACAATTTACATTTTTGTTTTTTTACGTTGGGTAATTCATCTTTTTCAAAACCGCTTTCGTGGAACTGAAAATAAGAATGGCATGGGCTTGTTTTCTAGATATGAACTTAAATATTTCCTTTTTTTAAATGGAAGATATTTTACGGTAACGACTAATGTTTTTGTTGGGGAAGTCAAGTAACATCAGTTACTATTCTATGTTTTTATGGGATGTACATGTGAGAAACCATTATTAATATATATATATATATATATATATATATATATATATATATATATATATATATATATATATATATATAGTTATGTGTGTGTGTAGTGTACTTGTTTTTATTCATAACATATTCATACAGTATATTGATAAATAGAATTTTCTGTAATTAAAGATGACAGTTAAAATCAAGTTACTCATAATATCTTCCGGGAGCCGTGATGGGGTAGGAGAGGGATGGTATTGGATGTTCTTACCATTTTTTGAACTCTTAACCTAAAATATACCCAGTAACCTAAAATATGCCCAGTAGCTAGACATGGGTTCGAATCGTACTATAGCCGGAGACAACATTCTTATTGTGTTTGATTATTGTGGCCTTGCAACGTACCATTAAGAAATCGGACGCGCTGTTGACCTGTAGATTGCCAGGGCATGATAATGAAAGCTTCAAGGGTCGTAGCCTTTATCTTGTGCTGTTTGTCTGTCCAATTTCTGTACCATTACCGTGTTCGAATTTTAACCTCTCGTTCGATAACCCAGTTATCTTTCTGGCGAACCTGTGAACCTTGGAATACGGCTTAGATTTTTCGTCAAAGTAATTTGTAACAATAATCACAAAATAATCTAGGTCTAGTTCGTTATAGTTTTGTTATTTTATGCCCGTCTGGGAAGCATCTTGATGCCTATGATAAATAATATGTTGACAAAAATTGTAGTTCGATTTCTGACAATATGTACCATATCCTTATCGACTTGGAATGCATTAGCTTAAAATGCATACTGAGGACCTTTTGGCACTGACTTCCCTATTGTTTTTATGCGAACATATCTCTTATGAATTGTGTGTTGTGATGTTGTTCAGGTTAATTCAAGGACACACATGCTTTTGTCGAATTTATAGGAATATGTTAAGCTTACTTTTTCCTTTGTAGTAATATTTATTCACCATTTTTATGTAATTATTATGTTTTCCAGTTTTCCATGTATAGATACATAGATGCAAAGCCCGATAGTACCAATTTGATGTAGCGTGGTTTTATTATGATTGATGCTTATAAAGTATCCTCAATATACTGCTTCTGTTCCTCTCATCTCCTTTAGGCATGTATGTATGTACGATGTATGTATCATCTTACCGACTGAAATAGGGCCCTTGGAAAACTTCAAGAAAAAATGAGGTTTTTTTGTTCAGAAATTTTGTTTCGGTTTGTGATAAAAGGAATTTTTAATTTTGCGCTAGAAATGTTACCCATGACTACTAGCCACTTTTACCTTCAAAATATAATTTAATAATCTTAATTGCTTCGGGGAGGGAGATATATCTTCTCGTAAAACCGTTTTATTGATTGATGATTAAATTTATTGTTCATGTTAGGCACTTAATGAAATCTAGTTTGTGGTCAGTATTTTTCTGTAGGGGTTGGATGGATGGGGAGCAAATAAAGCTCTTGCTCTCTCTCTCTCCTCTCTCTCTCTCTCTCTCTCCTCTCTCTCTCTCTCTCTCTCTCTCTCTCTTTATATATCACGGGAAGTAATGAAGATAAGTGTAGGACTTCTCAACTGTCTTTTAACCTGAACCGCTCTTAACAGCCGCTGAGGGAGACGCCGCCGTTTACAAGTTTCCAACTCACTCGCGCCTCTTCGATCACCTTAGGACTTGCTTCAAAGGTAAACGGTTACCCTCAGGACCTCCGAACCTCAGAACTGATTTGAGATCCCCCTGGGTAACAACCTTGCCTCTTAGAGTGTCGTGCTGTAGTCAGTCACAGTTGATGGTGATGATAATAGCAGTTGCTGTCTTGTGCTGTATATCTAGTGTGGCGAGTGCTTTTCATTTCATTAACCCCTTTGGTGTTTTATTTATCTTAGAGATAATACGAGGCTTCTTTATAGATGAGTTTTAATGTTCCTGGTTGGTGTGGCTCTAGAGAATTTTTTTTAAGCTGGAAAGATAGTATATATATGTATAATATGGTGTGTCTGTTGACAATGACCCGAGTTGTTTGTTGGACTTACTAACGAATGGAAAATTGTAGCGCTATCTTTTTGTGTCCTTAACAGTAATTCTGCCGCTCCCATATTAATGAGTTATCATCTTAGTGTCAGTCTGCCCCGTTGTTGTTTGTTATCCTTAATCTCACTGCTGAGAGGAGAGGCAACGCCTGTTCTATTCTCGAGCTGAATAAAGAAATTTTGTTCTTTTATACTTTTAAGGCAAAAGAGCTGGTAATTATGCAATATCCCTCTATTGAGAAAATGCAGTTCGAGTTAAAAGGACGTTCTGGAGAACTGAAAGTTAAAAAGATTTTAACTTGTAAAATCTGTCAACATGCATAGTTGATGTTGACATAACCTTTTTCAAAATTGCTCCTCCTCGTGTAGTATCTGATTAACATATTGATTGTATACATATGGAACTTGAAATGTTCATGATTTGTGTTTTTTAAGTTGATGAAGAAACTGATGCTGCAATGTCTTATTCCACTAACAAGCAGTTTACCCAAGAATGGATGGCTTCAGAGAAAAGGAAAGTCACCGGTCATTGTCGTATTCATGTAGCTAAATGCTGTCTCCAAGGGAAAAGTGAATATCCATTATCTAGCAACCTCAACATTATCGTTTAACTGTAACCTATCGGCCTCCTTCCATAGATTTTGCAACTCACCTCCATCACTTAGACAGACTAGTATTCAGGACATCCTGCATCTCCATTGTTAATTTATTCTTCTTTATTCACCCCAATATTTTGCATTGAGCAAGGGGCTGAATAACTCATATTCTTCTTCTTCTTCTTCTTCTTCTTCTTCTTTGTGTGTATGTATGTGTGATGACCAGACTCCGCAAAACGCTGTGATGTATTTAACATTTACTCCTCTTGTTTGGCATACTAAAACCAAAAGAATTCCTCTTAATATCTTCACTCATTTTGTGCCATCGATTCTCGGTCTTGTAGCTAAGATTAAGTCTTGCTGAATAGACCCTACTTTCTTTCATTATATTCAGAAAGTAACTGAATTTATAAGTTGTTGTCAGTTATAGCAAGTTTCCAAGATTTGTCTGCTCGTAAAGGGAATTTTTTTAAGAAAGTCCTTAAAAACATGAACGTGTTGGTGACTTCTTGAATCTTTTCCTCTCTCACTTAGAGGTGAATCATCACATTCAACCCTTTCATACTGCATACTATTATGATTGCCTGGAAAGGAGTGCCTGAAATAATTCTAAGCTTCCAGAAACAGCGCAAAACGATTAAAATTGAGTAATTTACAAAGAGCTGTTAAGGTACTGGTTCGCGCTCTAATTATATCTGGTAATTATGATCAAAAGGGTTGGGTTTTGTTTTATGTTTATCCAAAACACTGTTATAGCAGCAATTTAAGCACAGTAAATAGTCTCTGTTTCTGTTGCACACTGTTATAGCAGCAATTTAAGCACAGTAAATAGTGTCTGTTTCTGTTGCATTATCAGACACGCCTGTAATATTAATAGGTTGGCGAAACAAATCCTCTGTTCTGTATGAAGCGCCTCAGTGGCGTGGTTGGTATGGTGTTGGCATCCCACCTCGGTGGTCGCGGGTACGATTCTCGGCCATTCCATTGAGGAGCGAGAGATGTGTATTTCTGGTGATAGAAGTTCACTCTCGACGTGGTTCGGAAGTCACGTAAAGCCGTTGGTCCCGTTGCTGAATAACCACTAGTTCCATGCAACGTAAAGCTTCATATAAGCAATCTGTTCTGTATGGGTATTTATATCTAAAAATAAATCTGTGCAGAGAGTGTTCGGGAACCTGTCCGATTCCCTTTGGAGAGTTCGATTACGAACTGATCAGTACATGGAAATGAAATTTCGGAAGAGCTCTTTCTCGCACAAGCCACCGGACACGCGCCACAAGTGCTTCATCGCAAAAGAGTTATATCTGATTGTGCCATGAGTGATGAACTCCTTCAGTAGGGTCATTATCATAACGTGACAGAAGGTTATCCTTGACTGCCTTGATTTCTTGTTCCTTCTCCCTT